>NC_056735.1:1591203452-1591355952 GCF_019279795.1 Protopterus annectens | reverse complement strand
TTAACCCCAAACCTGCACCTTAGCTTAAGGGACCAAAGCATTTCTGCAATATTATAACTATACAAGACACTCAGGCTCAAATGTATACAGCTGGACACATGCCCAACACTAAATCTGAGCCCTTACTTACTGTAACCCTAACCCAAAAACATCTGCACACACACTTTCCTAACGCCTAATGGAGAACATTTCGGTATATCTAAATCTGTATTAAAATCTCATTCCTGTTGTCACCTTATCAAAATTCATGTGATCTTTCTGTTTTCATTATCTGCAGAACTCAATGATAGATGTGCCTATATATATATATATATATATATATATATATATATATATATATACATATACATATTTATATAGACATATCTTGCATATTTCACCATCCACTGATTCTCTCAGTGAAGTGCAATAAAGTGCATGTTTGACAGCGAAGGCCCCCACATACAGCTCTCTCTATATATATATATAAGATGGAAGTTCAAGACTACATATGCAATTCCCATCACTTTGAAAATTTCAGTGTGATGATCCCTAAAAATACAAATAAATCACAGTAGGATCTGAGCATCATACGTATACCTTTAAATCATTTTAATGGGAGGGGCACTTCACTAGATGACAACGAGTGATCAGACCCAATACCCCCTGATAATTACTAACAAGAGTGTGCTACACCATAGTTGGAGGGATACGCCATAATATCACTATCTTATAATTTATATATATATATATATATATATATATATATATATATATATATATATATATATATATATATATTGTTCCTATTCACATCAAAATTCTCACTGTTCCCTGGATTTTTGAAGGGCAAATAAAGAAATAAAATAGCAGCTCAGTCAGACAAATCCTGAGCCATTTAATGATGTTTATTGAGGTATGTTATAAAATCATGAAATATACAGTCACCTTATATAGTAGCATTAATCACATGATTAAAACACATGACTTTGTCACATGATTAACTTAGATTTATTTGTCTAGAAGTACTTCTACTTAGGATATGTGATCATAAGTCAGAAATAAATAGAGGTATGTTAAGATTGTTTCATATAAGTTGATATTACACAGGGGCACTGTACTTATGCTTGACTTTCCTGTGTCATAACCAATTGTACAAAATGCTAGAGGGGACATAAAAACAGAAGAATATAAGCGATTACATGTTTTAAGAGCAGACAAGGATCCTGAGTTTAATAGAATAAATAGCTTGAAACCTACTTTAAAACTAACAAATCTAAATAAAATACGACAAAGTCATCTGTTAAAATCATAAGATTAATGCAACTATATAAGGTGACAGTGTAACTCACTGACTATCAAACGGCTCCCATAAATATGTATATATATATATATATATATATATATATATATATATATATACAAACACACACACACACACACACACACACACACGCACACACGCACACACACACACACACACACACACACACACACACACACACACACACACACACACACACGCACACACGCACACACGCACACACACACACACACACACAGGCATACACATATTTATAGATAAATAGATAGCTGTAGAGAGAGGGGGAGATTTTAGGTTCTGTGGATCTGTTTTGCTTCATCAGGGCATCCATGTACACTCATTTTGAGATTAATATGTCAGAAGCAAATTATTGGATTTCAGTTTACTTTTTAAAATTACAAAAAAAATGAAACAAGACTTTTAGCAGGGAAACAAGCAAACCTCAATCCCACCCTCCTCTGACTATACATATGCTCACTCTGAGATCACAATAGTGGAGAAATGGAGAATGTCCTTTAACCCACTCTCAACCAATCTCTGTAAAATATTATCAACACCAGTAGTTTGCAGTGCAACTGAAAGGAGCAAACTTCTATTTGTTTTCACTTATAATTTACCAACAGACTGCAACATGTAAAGATGACAGTGTAACTAAAAGATTCAAACCTTCCTTTCTTCTTTCACTTATACTCTGGTATGACAACAAATATCAATGTCGGTATGAGTGATTTATTAGATAAGGACAAGACCGATGTTATTGGAAATTAAACTTAATTCACTTTTGACACTTTAAATGGGATGGCTTCCCAATTTCTAGTTTATAGGCCTACTGTCTAACAGCAAATATTTGGGTGGAGAAGGATAGTTTTATTCCTGAAATATTTAAGACTGGAGGAATGGAAAGACAGAACAGCTATGTCGTACCTCTAAAATCATGCCTCCAGAGTTACAATCAAAAGACAAAATACATCCTGAAGTGACCCCAAATCATGGACATTTTTTACTTCCCAAAATAATTCCAATTTTGGGAACACATCAGTGGCATCCCTCCAAAATATGGACAGTTATGATTAATTTGATATGAGGACTGAGACTGAGTAGAGTGCTTTTATTGCTTGCTAGATCAGCAAGCACCTGTGTATTAACAATGGCTCAGCACTGTAAGGGTAAGGTGCTATATTCTAAGTGTAAGCATTGGGATACAGAGAAAATTATACACATTAATAAGCTCTGAAGGGGATATATATATATATATATATATATATATATATATATATGTATATATATTCCTAGTGGCATAGGTGGTATTATTCATAAAATTAGACTCATATACAAAGCCAAGTATTGTAGTCAAGCATTGCAGAAGCGACAGGTGAAATAACAAGTGTGTATGAGTGTGGTGTGTGTGTGCGTGTGTGTGTGCGTGTGTGTGTGTGTGTGTGTGTGTGTGTGTGTGTGTGTGTGTGTGTGTGTGTGTGTGTGTGTGAGTCTGTGTTTCTGTGTGTGTATGGGGATTTGGGAGGTTGGCGTAATGGTTAAGGTGTTTGCCTTGCAAACACAAGGTGCAGGATTTGATTCTCACATGGGGTAGTTGGCTAGGTTTAAAATGATCCACAAGGGCAGTTAGCCTAGTAATAACCTATGAACCTATGAAGAACTGAATGGAGGTCTGAAGTAAAGTAAGGGAGCTGATGAAATCCACACAAATGTGGTTACAAGTATAATACACAGGTGGCATCTTACTTCAGCTTGTTTGTATTCACATAGTAGAAAGACTAATGATTTTTGGTGATGTAATCAACATGACATTTGTATTGCATAAGTTTTGGGGCTGCCCTTAAGCAACAACAGAAAAAAAAAGTTTGGAGGGCCATATGTGTAATGACTGGCAAAAGATATTTTAGACAGTCAATAACGTATTTCTAGGGGAACTTTGTGAATTGCGCATTGAGCAATTCAGCGAGGACAGAGGTAGATAAATTAAACTTAGTTTGGTCTTGCCATGTCTTTGTAAATCAGTAGTAGCAAAAGAATAGAAAACAAAATGGAAAATACCTTCCTATCATATTGAATCTGAAACCTACAACATTGCATAGAATCTTAAATTATGTTAGCAAAGAATTAGAAAGAAGTGGTACTAAAGGACCGGTCACTAATTTTACACTTTTATAAGCTACCTTTAGTGGATATTATATGCCTATTTTGATTTGTATAGTTGCTAGCTTTAATTCTGCAAAAAATGATTAAAATGCATAGCCTGACTTTTATTAGGTATGTATACATTTTAATGAAGCTGTATTAACAATTCCTTAAAATGCATATCAGATGATTAATGGAAATGGTAACCAGATTTGAGATATATGAGACCGTACTTTTTTTACACTACACCTTTTAAATAAAGCCATGCATTAGTAATTCCACCAGCAGCAGATATGAATCATTAATAGAGTGACAGTTTCTCACACCTGTCTAAGCTATTTCTACCACAAGCACTCTGTCTTTTTCTGTCTAGCTGTTTCTGTTGCATCTTGGGTCCATTACTGACTCCCAGACTTTAGCTCTATACTCTGAACATAATTAAATAAAAACTCTGTAAACTCTGTACAAGTAACTGCAAGGTATGCATTTTTAGTTTGTAATGCATATGTTATTAAACAAGTATTTGGCTTTTTGAAGAAAACACATGTAAACTTGAATATTTCATGCATAATTTATGGGAGAGTCAATATCTGCATGATTATCTGTTTTATCTCCATGCTTTGAATAATTGTTTTGATATGAAATTTTATTTCTCAAAATGCTCATGTTTATGATTTGACAACAAAAATCGTAGTAGTTATATTGATGATCACAATATTATTCATAAGGCAGATGTTTAATTCAAATTCCAAACACAGTGGCTAAAATGCCTTCTTGGATTATATTAAAATCTTACATTTGTTCTAGTTGTCTAAGATGTTTGTTACATCATTTAATGCCCTACATAAAGCGATAAAGCCTTGACTACAGTCCAGGCAACCTAAGTTCAGTTAGCAGCTCAGTTATGTGATGACACAGGTAGTGCAGGATGGTTATTCCCATCCTTGGGGGGGGGGTCAAAACTAAGCAGGGTAACCATATCTGCAAGCTGTTGGAGAAGGGAGTATTACAGCAGGCATTCTTTGGGCCAGGCTTTCAACCCACCAACCTATTGATTGACAGAAGCCTCATTAGCAGGTACTTGGGATTGTATGCACACAAGTGGATGGCATTGTGACTACCCGCAGTGATGTAAGCAGCCCTTCACCTAAACAAAGGTGGGATATGAGTACTGTAGAAAGGGTGTCATTTCTAAGCAAATGAAAAAAGCACCAAATCTCTGAAGTCTGCCTCCACCATAGTTCCTTAAGATGAGTCACACTCTTGCAGACATGGGAATTCCTCTTTCCTAGAGAATAGATGGGTTCAAGACTGATAGGAGGATGCTTGATGTTTACTATGCATAAAGGGGAAGGGTATCTAGAAAAAAATATATATATTTGTTAAACCAGTAGTAAAATAACTACCTTTGCTTCCATCAATAAAGCTACAAGAATGACTACATTTTTAAATGACACTTACTCAAAACCTGATAGCTGCTGAATGATCAAAGTTTACTAGCCTAATCACAAAATCCATGAAGATACAAAATCATGAGAAGTCTCTAAGCTATGTCACAAAATACTTTTCACTGTGTACTTCCCTGTGACTCAGCAAAATAAGAAACATTTTATAAACCACAGTTATACAGAAATTGGCATCTCTCAAAATTTAACTTTTTTTACTGTGTTTTGATGGATTTTTTTTTATTTATTTTTAAACTGCATTTTTTCCTTTTACCAAACTTAACACCTGACAAAGATTTTAATGTGAGTTCTGAATTTATTTTTTACTGCTGTTTTATAACCTTTAACAATTTTTATGAGAGCAAGAAAAAACAAATATAATATAGCAATAATCCACACCTGGGTGTGGGTAATGCTGGATTTACCCACGGCTGGCGTGGTTTGGTCACGAGGGCGAAGCCCGAGTGACCAAACAAAGCCAACCGTGGGTAAATCCAGCAATACCCACACCCAGAAGTGGGTTATTGCTATTATACAATTACATTATTTAAGAAAAAAAAATTACTTTTCTTAAATAATGGCATTGTATAATGCCTCCTTGCTGCCCTTCTGCAGCTGTCTGGCATTCTGCGGCAGTTCTGAAGTACTGCGCATGCGTATGCCTACGCAATACATCAGAGCTGTGGACAAAAGCAATGGAGAAAGCAAGATCTCCGTTACTTTTTACAAACTGTTTTGTTATGTTAAATGGGTTTAACATAGTGAGACAACTTTAAAAAAAGCAACAGGAGTCTCCGTTGCTTTTTTTAAAACTGTCTCACCATGTTAAACCCATTTAACATAGTGAGACAGTTTTGAAAAAAGCAACGGAGAAAGCAAGATCTTTGTTGCTTTCTATATACTGTCTCACTATATTAAACAAGTTTAACATAGCGAGACAGCTTTAAAAAAAGCAACGGAGAATCTACATTTTTTTTTTTTGAAGCTGTCTTGCTAGGTTAACCCATTTAACATAGCGAGACAGTTTTGAAAAAAAAGCAACGGAGAAAGTAAGATCTCCGTTGCTTTTTAAAGTGTCTTGCTATGTTAAATGGGTTCAACATAGCGAGATAGCTTTAAAAAAATCAGTGGAGATGCTCCGTTTCTTTTTTTAAAAGCTGTCTCGCTATGTTAAACTCATTTAACATAGCGAGACAGGTTGTAAACAGCAACGGGAGACCGGACCTTTTTCCATTAATATAACTCTGATTTACAATGTGCACGTTGACCAATCAGTGTGCACGTTTTGGAATATTAATGGGGGGGGGTCATGGTATAATATAACATAATGAAGTGAAGGATTATGGTGACATGCTATAGCAGTGCTGTTTAATATAGGGTGAGGAGGGATATGTATGTATTACAGAGTCATGGTATCTTGTAGGGAATTGTGTTCTGCTGGTATGACACATGCATTTTCAAATCTGTAACTGTTTTTAGTTTCGACAATGTCCCTATAAGTAATTTTCCAATTATTCACCACCCTTTCTGTGAAATAATATTTCCTTAGTGGGTTAAAGATATGAGATGTAATGAAGTCCATCCTGTTGTTCCCAGTTTGATTTCCTCACTATTTTTTTGCCTGTTTGATGATTATGAGTATGTCATGTAGCCAGATAGTGTTTTTGCTTACCTCTGAAAATATCTACTTGTATTTAGTGGATTTACTGGTTAAAAAAAAATCCTTGTATCTCTTTTAAGAATCCATGTTCTCCAAATTCTTTAGTGTATACTGAGTCTTCCTTCTCTGATTTATCTTCTTTTGCAAAATATAGCACCAAAGTAAGGTTAGTGGCACAGTGATATAGTGACTAGTGCTGCTGCCTTATAGACTTTATTTCAGCAATTCAGTTCTTGGATGGGCTGTCTCCTGTGTCGAGCCTGCATGTCTTTTCTCTGTTAATGGGGTTTTCTTTCGGTGCTTTGATTTCCCCCCACATCCCAAAGACATGCTGTAAGTGAATTGGCAGTCCTCAAAACTGTGATTTTGTGCATTTATGCATGTGCATGTGGTGTGTGTGTGTGTGTGTGTGTGTGTGTGTGTGTGTGTGTGTGTGTGTGTGTGTGTGTGTGTGTGCGTGTGTGTGCGTGTGTGTGAGTGAGTGTGTGTTTCTGTTTTCAGTTCAAAGGAATTTTATCTAAGCAGAAATAATTTGCTTGATTTGATTGCAGATAATCTTTTTGAATTTTATGATATACCCTGCCCTTTAGAGACTGGTTTCTAAACTGAAACCCTCAGGTAATCTGGAGAGCATCTCTGTATACTTTGGTTTTGGTATCTTAGTTTCGCCTTTTATGAGCATTTATCATTTCAGGCGTCTTTCTGTATTTAACATTAATGCTGTAGGTAGTTCCACCAAACGTTCAAGGCATTTGTTTACTGAGATATGGAAATACTGCATATCTAACTAAATATTAGGTCATGTCATCTGTTTCAGAGTAAAATGTGGCTATATTTTGAGTCATTGTAGTACTCGTGTTTTTTAAATCTTTGAGTGATGGCATTCTACAGTCATAGGGATGTAGTGAGAGTTATGATGTTAAGTATACACATTTTATGCTAATTCACTGTCCAGGTTTTTGGTTAGATGTATCTCCTTTCCCAGAACCTTTGTCTATATTTCTGATGTCTGCAGGTTGAGAAGTATGGTGACCTCAGTATGTTTAGGCATGCTTCTTGTTTTGCTATTGGCAAGAGAGGAGGTTGGTAATTGGCTAGTATGTATCTTATTTAGATTAACAATACATGAAGGATTTCTAGGTCATTATTTTACTATATAAGCCTAGATATGATAGAGTTCTGGTGGAATATAGACAATGTTCCACCAGGTATGGGGACTTTTAAAGTAGTGTATTTGAATAGTAGGCACTGACGTTAGGTAGGAAGGGTGTGTTCTCGGCACATAGGATAACATCATATGACTACTAGGTAATCTGTGCATGTATTAGTTGATGAGGTAGGTCTGACTAATTTAGGCTTTTTAGTGCTAAACAGTGGTGGGTTCTGAAATAGGTAGCTACTACAAATTTAGCCACTTTATTATAGCATTGTTCTAAGTTTTGATTTTTATGATGTCTGGAAGTTAGTAAGGATAGGAGTGCCATAAACTAGTGAAGGGAGTAGGTAAGTAGTGGCAAGTGTAGTTTCATTTGTGTTGGTGAGAAAGTTTTTGACTCTGTAAAGCATCCCTAGTTTTTTGTGTTTTTTTTAATGTAATTTTGTACATCCAGGTCAAATTTAAGATTATCATTCTCTACAATCTGCAATAAATTGCTATGAGATGTGACTTTAATTGTATTAGTAAGAGAGCAGATTTTATTTTTTTTTCTTTCTTTAGAGAGGAATTTGTGGAAAAAAGGAAGTACTTTTTTGAGTGGGGGTATTGAGCAAAATGTTGTGCGCTAAATAGTTATGTTTCAATGACTGTTAATGCATTCTTGAATATTTTAGGTTGTCAGATGAATATATAAGTGTGGAGCCATCTCTATATTGTATTAGGAGGCCTGTCATGTGGATGTGTGCTGGGTGTTAATAAGAATGCTAAAGAGGAGTGAGCCAAGGATAGAGTCTTGTGGTACACTGGTGGTGAGTGGAAGATATGGAGAGATGATGGAGTGCAATTTTACTGACTGATACCTGTTGGACAGGTAGGATTTGAACCATCGAAGTATAAGCTGAGAGAGACTTAGTGAGGCCACTTGAAGTAGAAGTTTAAATGTGGCAAACTGTGTCAAAAGCTTTAGACGAGTCTAGAAAGAAGAAGGAGGAGACTAGTTTGCCATTATCTTTAGCTTTATTGACAGTACCTATAAAGGTTAGAAGTGCGATTTTAGTACTATGGGAAGGACAAAAGCTGTGCTTGAGAAGAATAAGAGTTCTTGAAGGATACAGTTTAGTAAATTGATTTTGAATACATTTTTCAAGTATTTTGGGGAGAGGGGTATACGATTGCTATTGGTCTAAAGTCAGTAATGTCTGCTCAATTTTCTCCTTTTTGTAGAATGATAATGTATGATTTTTTTTTTCTTTTTCAGAGAGAAGGAATGTGAGTAACCTGGACTGAGACAGTATATGCAATATTATTGGCTGCTATTTTAAGGTACTCGCTTGGAAGTAGGGAAGCTTCATTTAATTTGTTTACAGCATCATCTAAAGGGAGGATTTTTAGGATGTTTCAGTTAATACATGGTAGGATAGTAATATATATTTCTGGGGTAAACTTGTATTATTTTATAAACTTACTGTTTAAGGGGATGTTTGAGAATGGAGATGATCACTGACAGAGTATGACACTGTAACTGTAGTGGCAAATTTGCTATTGTCTGATACTGGGATCCAGTCTAATAGGGAATTTGGCGTCCTTCTATAATGTGTGGGGCTATTAATTAGTTGTGTGAAACCATTTAAGTTTATTAGTTTTTTAATTTATTTGATGTTTGTTAAGCTAGATAGTCTGACTGGACACAGGCCCATTTTCAGAGGAACATGGGGGGGGGTAATCCCCAGTATGTACAAAAGTATATAATAGAGGAATGATTTAAATCTTATAAAGAAGTAGTATGAAAATCTTTTAAACAAGAAAAGTAGAGCAAAAAAAAGACCAAATTGAACATAAAAAGTGTTAATTCATTATTATGTTAAACAGTGCATCATATGTTTTATATTTTACACACTTTTTAGTTAAAGAGACACTGAATAAGGTGTAGAAAAGGAAAAACAGGGTGAAAGTAATAGGGATGTAAATAACATACAGGAGAGACTGAAAATTTGAATATTGGGGAAGTGTAGTAAAAATAAGTTAAACTTAGATACAACATTTGGAAT
This sequence comes from Protopterus annectens, assembly GCF_019279795.1. NCBI lineage: Eukaryota > Metazoa > Chordata > Ceratodontiformes > Protopteridae > Protopterus > Protopterus annectens. The sequence continues at coordinate 1,591,346,201 of NC_056735.1, read as the reverse complement.
GAACTCTGCAGAAGAGTGTATACAGAATCAGCCAGGAGTCAGACAAGAGCAAAGCCAAAAGTTAAGTAGGTGAGACATCAGGAGTATTTAGAACTTTGAGGAATTGGCAGTGGTTAGGATGTGCTGGGGGATTAAGTTCCACATCCTAGAGATTTGATTAGAGTAAAGAGCATCCCCACAGTAATTGTTAGCTTTTGAGACTTGTAATAGAAATTTGTCAGAGGATCTTGGATGTCTGCTGTTAGCTTGTGGCTGAAGTAGATTACGGAGTTCAGAACATTTATCAGGCTGTTATATTATGCTATGGGCCTTAGATAATTTGGTAAGAGTTAAGTAATTAGGTGGGTCTAGCCAGACTAGTTAGCGTAGGGGATTGTGGAATACCTAGTGGAACAGGTAGTAGTAATGAGAAATCATATTGCCACTTTACACTTGTTATCTTTTAAGTAGGTAACTATGAAACCATGTGAGGGCTGAATGGCTTAGACTAAGGGATGAGAGTTCATTGAGTAGTTTTTGATGGACATAGTGTCAAATGCTTTGGACATGTCAAGGAATACGGTAAACACTAGATCGCCATTATTACTGTATTGGTTGATGGTGTTTGTGAAACTCAGTACTGCTGTGGTGTTCGAAAGCTGTGTTGGGAGTTTTTTAAGCAAACTGCTATATCAGGAGAGTAGAGTGAGAGAAATAAATGAAATTCATGTACTTTGTTTACTATGCTTATACATTTAATGTATAGAAATAAGAGGTCAGATTTGTTGAATATAGGGGTGGTAGAATATGGAGGGGATGGTTTGCTTTGGTGGTGTGGATAAACTGTAGGGCCTGGTTTTGGGTGGATATCACCACTAAGTTTGAGGATTGATTCATAAGTTCATACTAGATGTGGGGAAGTTAGAGATTATGTCAAGTTTCTTTTGTGGAATTGTTATGGATATCCAATGTAGGATATATTTCAGTGTAGCTGAACTACCCTCAGGTTAATTATTTCAGAGAACAATCAGTTTATAGACATTGCAAAGCAAATAACAAGGAAGCACAATACAGAACAGGATTTCTTTCATTTATTGAATCAAGAAAATCAGGAAGTTAAGGAGTTTAAGTAACTGGTATATACTGTGTAATCTATTGGTCAAAATAAGGGACTATGGCCAAATTAGCAATTGGTCCTTAGAATGCATGAACTACTCCTTTGAGGAAAATATCACAGTCATTTTTCAAGACATGGCAGGCATACATTTGAGTGGTTAAAGTTATACACAACAAGGCCCTTCATGGAAAACTTGCTTGCACTGCACAATTATAAAGTTCTCAGAGAAAAGTTGTTTCAGAGCTCGTAAAGTATCAAAGTAAGGACAGGATGTAGAGTCCACAGGGTATTTCACAATGATAAAGTATTCAGTAAAAATGTTCAGTAGTTGAGTCTATACCAGGGATGGCCTGCATCTATCTCCCAAGGTTTTTCTATATATGCTAAATCCTTGTCTACTTCATAATGCCTTCTCAATACCACATCCTTTCAAGCTATACATCCTCCTCTATGACCCAGGAAACCCATACCATGTTTTTAAACTTATTGGAAACACTCACCATGTATCCCAATACCATATTCATGGATTCATTTAATTACCTCACTATTAACTGGGAATCATATACAAAACCAAATGTACAGACAGAGATTTCTGGATTTTGGAAATGCAAAGCCCCTGGACTAGATTGGCAGTACACCGACTAGGGGTGCAGCCATAGTGGATCTGGTCCTAATGGGAGAGTGCTGCACAGTCCCTACAGTAATGCTTTTTCTCCCTGGTAAGGTCAGACAACAAAATGGTCTCCTTTGAAGAAAAAAAGACCTGAAACCCCAGCTACCCCTGTAATATTCAGAAACTACTCTAAGGCTAAATTCATACTATTAAGTGAAAACCTGGAAAATGTCAAGGCCCCATAAACTCTGAGAACACTGCTGCTTACACAGAACTGTTCACAGAAACCCTATACAAACATATTAATCACTGCATAGAGGCAGCTGTACCCAACAGGAAGAAGTACAGAACTAGCTAAAAATGCAGGCCACCCTGGCAGAATCACAACATCAATAGGTTGCATAACAGCAATTAAGAAAATCATGGGAACTATTTGGAGGTGCAGCACCCAGCAGGACAAAAACACTCTCATCAAACTAAATAAACAACTGACAGGACAGCTAAGGTCTACCAAAGCCAAATTTGAGGTAAATTTGGCCTCTCTGGCCAAGGACAACCACAAGGCATTCTTTACTTATGTCCTCAACCTCAAAGGCAATGCACAATTGTATGCAGAGGCCATTGTAAATGCAGGAACTGATACTGAGCCAGAAGATACAGCAAACCTAATGGCTGACAAATTCATCTCCAACTTTACCCCTGTCTCCACATCAGCCTTCCCTCAGGACATGCCACCAATATACTCCCCCCACACATTTACTATAACTAGGGAGCAGGTTATTAATGGTCTCCCTAAGGCCAAAAACACTGCATCAGTGGGCCCAGACAGTATCCTAGGATGCCTTGTAAATACATGAAACACGATCTATTAGGCTGTCTGGAATTGCTATCTAACTGTAGTCTCCAAACAAGTTTAATACCTCATGAATGGAGAACAGTGACAGTCATCCCTCTGCACAAAGGTGGGCCATCTACAGACCATAGAAACTATAGACCCATAAGTCTCACTAGTCTCATATGCAAACACGTGGAAAAAATTAACATGGAAATGATTAGTAATAACATAGGAAATCTCAAGATACTGGACCCGAGCCAGTTTGGTTTCATCAAGGGCCGGTCATGCCTACTCAACCTGGTGAACTTCTTTGAGAAGGTCAACAAAGCCATGGATGAGAGCAAAATGGTTCACACTGCATACCTTGACCTGGCCAAAGCATTTGACCCAATTCTACACTAGGGATTGTTGACAAACTTATGAGTTTAGGTACAAACCCTTATGTAACTAGATGGATAGCCCGCTGGCTCACAGACAGGACCCGGGAAGTTAGCATCAGAGAGTTCACCTCTACAAAGAGGCCTGTAACAAGTGTAGTCCCCCAGGGATTGGTCCTGGGACTACTTCTTTTTGGTGTTTACTTCTCTGAAGTCAAGGCCAATGTTAATGACCTCTGGCTAACTAAATTTGTAGATAATTGCAAAGTAGGAGCTGTCATTCAATCACCCACTGAAACTCATGTTCTCCAGGAAGGGATGACACAGACAAACAACTGGTGCCAGAGCCATGGACTAAAACTAAATGCCAAGAAATGCATCATAGTATCCTTCAAGAAGGCATCCACCCATGGTAACTATCATATTGACAGCACACCCCTAAGAACTGACCCAGTAGCCAGGGATTTGAGGACACACATAGACAATAATCTAGCCTTTGACCATCCTGTGTCTACAGTAGTGAGGAAATCATTCTGTGTTGTGCAACTTATAAACAAAGGTATGGTGTCTAGGTCCAAGGAAGTCAGTGTTCACTGTAGTCAGCATTCATCAGACCTATCATTGAGTACAATACCCCCTTTGGTAGGTATTAAGCATATCCAACACCTGGAATGGCCACAGAGGTTCCTCACTAAAAGAATACAGGGCATAAGCAACATGTCCTCTGCAGAATATCTCAAGGCCCTATCCCTGTATTCTCTCTCCTACAGGCTCTTGAGGCAAGATCTGTGCCTGGCATACAATCCATTGTTAGACCCTACACTGATGGACCTCTGGCATATCTGCAAAATAAACAGCACCAGAAATACCCATTCTAAAGACTTCAACCTTGTCTGTGATATAGCTATGACTTGCTGGAGAGGCAGGTATGTATCCTAGAGACTCTCTACTCTGGAACAAGCTCCCAACCATGTGAAGCAGAGTTACGCCCTATCCCAAATCAAGTGTAACTTGGGCAATTGGATAGGGAACAGGAAATTCATCCTTGGTTTGGCACCTATGTCTCTAATGGACACAGGCAGCCTGCACATCTTTCATCTCCCAGGCCCCTGTTTGCAAATGTTTCACCTCCCATTCCCCTGCTTACACTTATCAAGAGTACCAAAACTTGTCAGAGATTTGGGATACATGGTTAGGATTAAAACGCCCCTTGCGGTCATTAGCCTAGTAAGCACTAATGAACCTATAAACCTATGATGACACTACTGAGAAAGTGAAACACTTTGCTACTAAATTCTGTGCCCATGTAAATAGCTGCATAGATACATTTCCCTAAATACAATGCAGAATTGACAAATAAACTCCTGTTGTGGACCCCAAATATAAATAACTTCTATAATAAAAGAAAAAAGTTACTGCAGAGAAAAATAAACAAGTCTCTAGTTACCAAAAATACTCTCACTAAATAGAAAAATGAACTCCTGATCATATTAACCAAGATGAGATATGATGCACAAATAGCCAACTTGGAGAAGGATAACCACAAAGTATTTTTTTTAACTATGTCACTAAACTTAGAAACATTGCCCAGTACATCACATAGTTAGACACAGAAGACATATCCAGTCTTCTAGTGGACAAATTTAGCTCAATTTGCCCCTATTCTCACTCTCATTTTCCCAAACCAAATACCCGCACCTACATTCCCCTCAAATTTCCCAAGAACAAGTCCTCATGGCACTATCCAAAGCCAATATCACCACTTATTTTGGGATAGATAATCTTGGGATGCCTACTGGTCAGCCTGAACCAGGACTTGTCAAACCCTCTGCTGGGGTTATTTAATATCAACTTCAAAACAGGATTAATACCCACTGAATGTAGGATAGTATCAGACATCTTATGGTACAATCATGGAGCATCAATGAACTCAGGCAATTATAGATCCATAAGCTTGACCATCATTAAATGTAAAGCTATGGAAATGATCATTATAGAGTTAATCTCTAATGACATAGGCAACCTATCAACTCTTCACCCAAGAGAGTTCAAGTTCATGACGAGCACATCCTGCCTTCTTAACCTAGTTGATATTTTTAAAAAGGATACAGAGGCAATGGATGAGGGTATATCTGGGCACATCACATATCGAGACCCCAGTCAAGAAATACAACATCATCCTATACTAGTGCATAATTGATAAACACTCCCAGCAAAATGGAAGCTTCTATGTAACTCATTGAATAGCAAATTGCCTTCCAAATAGAACACTGGAAATTTGAGTGGGTAGCTCTACCTTTTCCAAAAAGCTGTACCATAGTGTCAGTTCTTGGACCCCTCCACCTCATCATTTATTTCTCTACGTTCAGAGCAAATATTAAAGGTTTGTGACTGACTAAATTTGCAGATGACTATAAACTTAGAGCCATCATACAATCTTGTGAGGATGGCAAGATTCTCCAAGAGGACTTTCCCAAACAAATGGCCTGTGTCTAGACTATGGACTGAAACTAAATAACAATAAATGTAAAATAGTATCCTTCAGAAAGTATGACCTTCCGTGAAACTATCACATTGAAAACACACTCCTGAAAATTGATAATGCAGTCAGGAATCCAGAAAACTAAGTTGACAAAGAACTGTTCCTTAATCACTGTATAACTAATATCGTAAGGAAATCATTTTTCACTGCACAGCTTAATATCTAAATGTATGGCATCCAAGTCCAGGGATGTAAACTTTCCATTGTGCTTGGCTTTCATCAGGTCAGTCATTAACTATAATGCTCCTTTTGTTCAAACTCTTGTCACAAGTGGAATGACTACAGTGCTTTCTCACTAAAATCAAAAAAACATAGGCTTAAATCATAATTTAGCAGACCAACTGAAAAAATCATCCTTCTTGTTTGTGTCATACAGACTAGTAAGAAGTGTTCTCTGCCTTGCATACAGGCCTCATTTGATCCCATGCTGTCATATCTGTTTCACAGTTAGAAAGCCCTTCTACATAGCCCACCTCATCATGAAAGGATTCACATCTAGATCAAGAGAGGTAATCGTGCCCCTTTACTCATCCCTCATCAGGCCCATCATAGAATACAGTGCCCCCTTTGGGATGTACCTTACCCGACACCTGCAGCAATTAGAAAGACCCCAAAAGTACCTCACCAGGAGAATCAAGGGACTCAAACAGATGCCATATGCTGCTCTGTTAAAAAAACTCCAGCTCTACTCAGTTGCATACCGCCTACTTCGAGGCGATCTATGCCTGACGTATAAAGCTATGTTCAACTCAGAATTAATGGACATGCTCCACCTCAGTAAATCTAACTCCCTTAGAGCCACGCGCTTGAAGGACTTGAACCTCAGCACAGAAATAAATAGAACATGCTGGAGGGACAGATTCATAACCCAGAGGCTCCCTTCGCTCTGGAATAGAATTCCAATTCATGTCAGGCAGAGCACCTCACTGACTCTCTTCAAGAAGAATCTTGATGAGTGGATGGGAGATCGTAGGTTTGTCCCGGGGATTACTTCCGTGTCACTATTAGACAGAGGCACAGTAAACTAAACTTTAAAAAGGGCACAGTATACTCAAATCAAGGGGTGGCGTAAGCCAAACACAATCGGGCTAGGCTTATAAATGCCCCAGGGCAGATAGCCTAGTATGAACCTATGAACCTATGAACCTATTTTATATATATATATATATATATATATATATATATATATATATATATATATATACATACACATATATATATATATATGTGTGTATATATGTATATATATATATATATATATATATATATATATATATATATATATATATATGTATATCATGTGTTCATGTGTGTGTATTATATGGTTCATTTATTGCAGAGCAAATGTGAGTGAAATTAAAGTTTAAAAACTACCCCTGCAGAAATACAAAAATATATATCTATAAGCTATGTATTTATATATATATATATATATATATATGTATATATATATATATATATATATATATATATATATATGTATATATACATATATATATATATATATATATATATATATATATATATATATATATGTATATACACACACACATAGAGAGAGAGGGAGATACATATGTATATAAAACTGAAGATGTATTTTTACTGTAAATAAATGAGACATATAACATCAAACATATAAAAGCAAAATTGACTTTGAAAATAATGTAAAACATACTTACAATGCTGTTCTTTTGCGCTTATTTTAGATCAAAAAATGTTCTTTGATTTTAGACCAGTACTTCCAAATGAATTGCCATCTTGCTTACTCATAAATGATTTCTTTAAAGTCGTTTTATGTGATCTCTATATATCACTGGTTCTGATCTAGAAAAGTGTCTTCTCATCCAGCTTTTACTGATATAGCATACCTCTATGTTTTATTTAGAGCTTTCTTGATTTAAAAATAAGGTAGGGTATTTTTATGTACCAGAATTTAAATAACAGAGCATTATGGTAGAAAAATGATATTGTGATAGTATTACCTGGACAGATACAAGTGAGTTAATAAAAATTACAGCTATTTATGTAAACTAATCATAACAGTAGATGCTTGAAAGATCACTGCTGCAGTAGCCTTAGGTACAGAGGGTATATCCTGCATAAGAAAAATAGTATTTGCATGTTATCTGGGGAGGTGCAAGTCAGTTAATAAAAACAAAGGTTGCATTTCATGCACTGTTGTTAGTGCAGAAAGCGTGTTAATATAAAATGACATCATCCGCTATTCTCCATTTTATGTTTTTTTTTAGTGTTAAATTTAAGTGTACTGTGTGGGTCTTTGCAATAAACATGCTACAGCATTGTAGTTTCTTTTGCAGAAAGATAAAGGCGATGAGTGGGATGAGAAAAAGGTGCTGGGCTACACAGATCATATAACCCTGGATCATCTTGAATGGAATGTAGGATATGAAGTACAGATCAAAGCAGTGAACAGACTTGGAAATTCTGAACCAACACTGTATGAATTCGTCATGCCACAAAAGCCAAGTATTACAGGTAAGCATGCATTGCAAACTGAGACTAGAAGATCAGTGAAAGTATACATGTTCACTAACAATAATTGAAATAGATAATAAAAAGTTTGTCAAAACACAGCAAGCACCTTGCGGTGAGTACTACATTTCTGAGGTCAGGACTAGCTCCCTTCTTTGAGAAAAGTTTGTATTTCTGCTCCATCTCCTAATAAAGCAGTAAAATCTGAGGTCAGTAAAGCTTAGGAAAAAGGGAAGCATATTATTTTCAAGAAAAGCCATGCTTTTTCCTGAGACTTGCATATCCCTTTTCAACGTGCTTAAAAGAAAGTCATTCAGTGTATCCTCTTATATCGTTATCCTAAACCCATGTTAATAAGACAAAAGCTCATGTTTGAACTATATTGAGTCAAGATCTAACATAAACTGTGTGTGTTATGTGGAGGGTTATTAACTGGTCTCTGATTGTAAGCATAATATTGAGTGTTCAAGACATGATTCCCAAAAATGTACTCGAGAGGTGAAACTTGGCATCCATGTTGAGAACACATAATGAGCTATGATCACTGAAATGTGATCATAACTCTCTGTGGTAATGCATGGTATTTTATCTATTCGATATGCTGCACACACACACACACACACACACACACACACACACACACACACACACGTATATATATATATATATATATATATATATATATATATATATATATATAGATCGCTATCAGTTGCTTGACTTAACATTGATATGGTTGAGATCATATGATCGAGTTTTTGAAAACTGAAAGTTTTTGAATGGAGATCTCAGTACAGCAAGGATCAGGATCTGTACCCTTTTCTTCCTTTCTTCACTGTAGTGCAATCTCAGAGTTGGTATAGGATGTGGAGGGTGGAGGGGGCAGGTGGGGCTTTCAGTCTGCATAAATGTAAAAAAAAGTAGACTTTCGTGCTTGTTTTTTTTATGTTCAAGTTTATGGAAACTCGATCATATGATCTCGTCCATTTGAATTTTGAGTTTCTGAGAATGAAATCATCTCACTCAGATATATATATATATATAAATCCCACTTACCCGACTTTCATAACATCAAGCCAAGAACACTAAATGTCCAAAACACCGATCACTTGGATCACTGGCATGTAACTAAAGGTAAGTAATTGCTTTTTCAGCATGTTGACTTTTGCCTCTGGCTTCCACAGTAGTGCATTCTCGGAGTTAGCATATATAGCTGGCGGGGGTGCAGTCTCTCACATAGGGGGATGGGGGGCAAAGCCACCATGTGAGTAAGTTTTCCTTTCTTCCATTTCAGTTTGGCCAACTGGTTGCTTACCTTTAGTTACACATGGGTGTTTCAAGCGGTTTGGTGTTCTTGGCTCAATGTTATGAAAGTCAGGTAAGTGGAATGTTGTTTATACGAAGTAAAAGCATGTATACATATCTAGATACATATATATATATATATATATATATATATATATATATATATATATATAGATTCACTTTAGAAGCTTGAAATAATGAAATGTCAAAATTCTGCATTTCAAGCCCATAAAGTGGATTCCTGAAAAGAGCGAAAGCCCAGAAGCACAAAATTCAAAACCTTGAACACCGGAGGTTTTGAATTTCACGCTTCTGAGGTTCCGCTGTGTTTACTGATTCAGGTAGTTGTGTGTGTATGTGTGTGTGTGTGTGTGTGTGTGTGTGTGTGTGTGTGTGTGTGTGTGTGTGTGTGTGTGTGTGTGTGTGTGTGTGTGTGTGTGTGTGTGTGTGTGTGTGTGTGTGTGTGTGTGTGTGTGTGTGTGTGTGTGTGTATGTGTGTGTGTGTGTGTGTGTGTGTGTGTGTGTGTGTGTGTGTGTGTGTGTGTGTGTTAAGGGTTTTGGGTAGGGGCTGTGGTGTGTGTTAGTGTGGTTTGTTGCTGTGATGTGTGTGTGCGAGCAGAATGTAGCTTGAGTGGTGATGTTGCGTGTGGGTTTGTATGTAGTTCGACCTTGGAGTTAGAATATTTAAGTAGGAGGAGTGTGGGGGGAGCAGGGATGCTTGCCCCGCTACTTTTATGTAGTAGAGAGCTTGTTTTTGTCTTTGGGGATGATGGTGTGTGTGTTTGCAGTAGTAGCATGAAATTCAAAATCTCCGGTGTGCGAGATTTTGAATTTCACACTTCAGAGTTTTCTATGTTTTAAAGATTCGACTTTATAGCTTTGAAATACTAAATTTTGACATTTTAGTGTTTCGAGGCTATAAAGTGAATCCATATATATATATATATAATATACATACATATATATATATATATATATATATATATATATATATATATACAGAGAGAGAGAGATACACACATATGTGCATGTATAAATATGTATTTTATGTATAAAGGGTCTATATTACTATATCGAATGGTAACAATGTCGAACACTCAAATGAGCGAAAATGCCAAAAAACTAGCTTTTTTTGTGGTCGTGGTACAGTGAGGATTGGAATATTTGCCCTTTCATCACTATAGTGCGACCTCGGAGTTGAAATATATATTTAGTGGGGGTGTGGGGGAGCAGCCCCCCCCACAATAGCAAGTTCATTTTCCTGCATTTTCACTCATCTGAGCATTCAACATTATTCCCATTCAATATGGTAATATAGACCCATGTATATATATATATATATATATATATATATATATATATATATATATATATATATATTAGATATACATATGTAGGCAGGTGGTCTGCCGGCCATAGCTTCTGTAGAAGCAGGTTACGCAGACCTTTGCAGGTCTAGGTGATTATCCATGGGCTCGTGCAGCTTGCTTATCCCAAAGTATCCCCTGTGCTTGTTTAATTCTTTTCTTTTTTATATTTTATTTTCATTTTTTTAAAAGCTTGTAATAAATGATGGTCCAACTAACAATGAATTGATGGGCATCCCCCAGTGTAAAATATTGAATTCTTGGTGCTACTAGCAGACTTTAAGCAATTTGGCTGTCCAAGGTTATATCAAATCTGGTAAGAACAGCCCATCTGAAAAAACAGGCATTAAAGAAATATTTTTTACTCTCATATCTCAATTCAACCTACTTGACTACAATAGCAAAGAACCCCTCATATTTAATGCAAAAATTAAATAATCTTTCAAAGAAATATACTTCTTAAAAAAGGCATGGCAAAACCCAAATGCCATATGAGTGAGGTAAAACTTATTGCATATATGCAGAAGGTATACTGTCTTTTACACAAGTAATTTCCTTGTTAAAGCTACAAGAAAAATATTGACCATTTAATTTATTTTTCTTTACATAAATGTCTGCTTTGTGTTGAAGCAATTAACAAAGGCTGATGAAATAAAATGAGGCAGGGTGGCAGTGTTCATTATGATGTTTGCTGTGACATGTAGATTGCATTATGATGTACATGTAGTGGTCATTATGGTGTTTGCTGTGACATGTAGATTGCATTATGATGTACATGTAGTGGTCATTATGGTGTTTGCTGTGACATGTAGATTGCATTATGATGTACATGTAGTGGTCATTATGGTGTTTGCTGTGACATGTAGATTGCATTATGATGTACATGTAGTGGTCATTATGGTGTTTGCTGTGACATGTAGATTGCGTTATGATGTACATGTAGTGGTCATTATGGTGTTTGCTGTGACATGTAGATTGCGTTATGATGTACATGTAGTGGTCATTATGGTGTTTGCTGTGACATGTAGATTGCGTTATGATGTACATGTAGTGGTCATTATGATGTTTGCTGTGACATGTAGATTGCATTATGATGTACATGTAGTGGTCATTATGGTGTTTGCTGTGACATGTAGATTGTGTTATGATGTACATGTAGTGGTCATTACGGTGTTTGCTGTGACATGTAGATTGCATTATGATGTGCATGTAGTTGTCATTACGGTGTTTGCTGTGACATGTAGATTGCATTATGATGTACATGTAGTGGTCATTATGGTGTTTGCTGTGACATGTAGATTGCATTATGATGTACATGTAGTGGTCGTTATGGTGTTTGCTGTGACATGTAGATTGCATTATGACGTACATGTAGTGGTCGTTATGGTGTTTGCTGTGACATGTAGTTTGCATTATGATGTACATGTAGTGGTCATTATGGTGTTTGCTGTGACATGTAGATTGCATTATGATGTACATGTAGTGGTCATTATGATGTTTGCTGTGACATGTAGATGGCATTATGATGTACATGTAGTGGTCATTATGATGTTTGCTGTGACATGTAGATTGCATTATGATGTACATGTAGTGGTCATTATGATGTTTGCTGTGACATGTAGATTGCGTTATGATGTACATGTAGTGGTCATTATGATGTTTGCTGTGACATGTAGATTGCGTTATGATGTACATGTAGTGGTCATTATGGTGTTTGCTGTGACATGTAGATTGCGTTATGATGTACATGTAGTGGTCATTATGGTGTTTGCTGTGACATGTAGATTGCGTTATGATGTACATGTAGTGGTCATTATGGTGTTTGCTGTGACATGTAGATTGCGTTATGATGTACATGTAGTGGTCATTATGGTGTTTGCTGTGACATGTAGATTGCGTTATGATGTACATGTAGTGGTCATTATGGTGTTTGCTGTGACATGTAGATTGCGTTATGATGTACATATAGTGGTCATTATGGTGTTTGCTGTGACATGTAGATTGCTCTATGATGTACATGTAGTGGTCATTATGGTGTTTGCTGTGACATGTAGATTGCGTTATGATGTACATGTAGTGGTCATTATGGTGTTTGCTGTGACATGTAGATTGCGTTATGATGTACATGTAGTGGTCATTATGGTGTTTGCTGTGACATGTAGATTGCGTTATGATGTACATGTAGTGGTCATTATGGTGTTTGCTGTGACATGTAGATTGCGTTATGATGTACATGTAGTGGTCATTATGGTGTTTGCTGTGACATGTAGATTGCGTTATGATGTACATATAGTGGTCATTATGGTGTTTGCTGTGACATGTAGATTGCTTTATGATGTACATGTAGTGGTCATTATGGTGTTTGCTGTGACATGTAGATTGCGTTATGATGTACATGTAGTGGTCATTATGGTGTTTGCTGTGACATGTAGATTGCGTTATGATGTACATGTAGTGGTCATTATGGTGTTTGCTGTGACATGTAGATTGCGTTATGATGTACATGTAGTGGTCATTATGGTGTTTGCTGTGACATGTAGATTGCGTTATGATGTACATGTAGCAGTCATTATGGTGTTTGCTGTGACATGTAGATTGCGTTATGATGTACATGTGGCGGTCATTATGGTGTTTGCTGTGACATGTAGATTGCATTATGATGTACATGGGGCGGTCATTATGGTGTTTGCTGTGACATGTAGATTGCATTATGATGTACATGGGGCGGTCATTATGATGTTTGCTGTGACATGTAGATTGCATTATGATGTACATGTAGTGGTCATTATGATGTTTGCTGTGACATGTAGATTGCATTATGATGTACATGTAGTGGTCATTATGGTGTTCGCTGTGACATGTAGATTGCATTATGATGTACATGTAGTGGTCATCATGGTGTTTGCTGTGACATGTAGATTGCATTATGATGTACATGTAGTGGTCATTATGGTGTTTGCTGTGACATGTAGATTGCATTATGATGTACATGTAGTGGTCATTATGGTGTTTGCTGTGACATGTAGATTGCATTATGATGTTCATGTAGTGGTCATTATGATGTTTGCTGTGACATGTAGATTGCATTATGATGTACATGTAGTGGTCATTAAGATGTTTGCTGTGACATGTATATTGCATTATAATGTACATGTAGTGGTCATTATGGTGTTTGCTGTGACATGTAGATTGCATTATGATGTACATGTAGTGGTCATTATGCTGTTTGCTGTGACATGTAGATTGCATTATGATGTACATGTAGTGGTCATTATGGTGTGTGTTCTGACATGTTTTTTTTTCACATTGTAACTTTCATCGTTACTTTTTCTATCTTATTGTTTTAAAATTCACTACAGATGATAGACGTTGCCATACATATTGGTACTTCTCTAGATCCATGTATTTAGGTGTGCTTGTCGCATATAACTTTAGTCCATAGTACTAATAAGACAGGCAGGTGAATCATTATCATTGTATCCTGGATGAAAAGCACTGATTTTTTCAGATCCCTATCAGAACGTTGACTTACTCTAATACCAAACAGCATATGATTGAAACAGAAACAATGTAAATCCACAAAAGCAAAAGTAAACACTGAAACGCAACAGTGCATGCGCCGCCAGCATTTACCATTTTCTCCATTGCGATGCGATCTCGGAACTGGTATATATAATTTACAGGTGGTGTTGGACTGCAGTGGAATGCAGCCTCCCTACAAAAAAAAGTTAAGAAATGTGTCATTTTGTTTAAAATGTTTCCTTTTTATTTGTATTTTTTTAGAGGTTTCAGCTGGTGCCTGCGGCAAATGCGCAGTTGTGTTTCAGTGTTTTACACTTTCTACAATGTTTACTTTCACTTTTGTGGATTTACTGTGTTTCCATCTCAATCATATGCTGTTCAGTATTTTGGTAAATCAGCATTTTGATAGGAATCATATTTTCTAACCTAAACTATCTGCTACAAATGTTATTCCATAAACTCCTTAAAGGCTGACACTTTGTAGTGTTTTTGCATGCATGTGCAATGATGTGTAGAATTATTCTCAAGACAGTATGTAGCTAAACCAATAATAAAATGTGTGAAGACTTGGTACTTACTATCACATTTGGGCCATGGCATACCTTTAGACTCATGTTATTGACTTCTCTAAAAAAATATAATCATCCACTGCCCTGTGTCTCAAATAATTCACTGCATACAATTCCCTAGCTACATTTCAGTAATGTCATGCAGTTGTACTTTTACCCTTTGTAGTTGATTTGTTCAAGTTCTCATGAATCACTTTTCAGATATTAACATTTTCCATAAACAGCAGTACAAAAAGGTTCAGAAGTAAGCAGAATGAACTCCATTTATATCAGCAATAGTTTATAATCTCCACACTTTAATTTTGAAGAGTATGGTACCTAACTGAATAATGTATCCATGTACTCCATATGAAGCATGAATTGATTTTAAATGATGATCAGAATATTTAAATATCAGAATAAAATCAATCCAAAGTACATCGCTGAAAGACAGACATGGAATTGTGCATATTTGTATAGGAATTCATGTGTTTTAGGTGTAAAATATAAAAGACCACAACATTCTAATAATTAAATAAAACTAACATTAACAAAGAAAAGATTATTTAATTTATTGCAAATTATACTATATTAGAGCTGTAGTTTTACAAGATGCTCATGTGATGTATTGTACATACTGATAATTGTTTTCTCTTTTTTTCTGTCTCCTCAACCTCTGACCTTTTCTACTGCCTCTCTTCTCACTTTATATATACATCTCTTTTCTTCCACTGCACTGTCACCTTAAATCCTTGAACTATTTGTTTCCCTCTGGTTGCCTTCTTTACTTATTTTCTATCATGCAGATAAATGCTGTGAAGAGTCTGATGATAAAAGTGGAAGTCACTCACTACATCTGTCATCAGCAGGCTTTATTTTTCTTGGAGTCAGGATTCTGTCATTGTTTGGATGATGATATTCTGGAAACATACAGCATAGTGTTCACAGCAATGAATTTCTTCTCTGTGATGAAATCCAAATTCATTTACAACTGGACAATTGAAATTTTCTCAGAGAAATTGTATATTCCGTGTTTTATGTAGTACTGTGGCTTAATCTATGCAGGACAAAATCCCTTTGAGCACACATTGTAATGATGCATCTCAGATCATTAAAATTTATGTGAACATTTCTTCATTTCATAATAAATCACTAAATGTCTGTGTGTATTATGATGATACTATGTTCGTACATGCCATGGATGTCCATTTGGTGTTTGTCATTTAAAATTTTACATCAGTTATATTGCAGTTTATTTGATCATTTTGATAAATATCTGATACATAGTTTTAGTTATATTCCTCTTTATATTATTTTGACAACATCCTCATTCAGACGTGCATATTTTAACTTTAGACTACCTTACTGCATTGTTTTTTTAACTTCTGTCAACATGAGCTTCCCTCACATCCAAAGAAAGGTTATGCCCCCCCAAGTCACATGCACACGCATGCATGCACGCACACACACACACACACACACACACACACACACACACACACACAAAATGCACACATGAAGGGTTATAAAAAATACTTTGGTTCTTCCTATGTGTAAAAAAATTGCTGCACTGCACTACATTATATGGTATTGTAAGGAAGTGAGTCCACAAAACCCAGCATATATGCGCATACACACACAACATACACACACACACACACACACACACACACACACACACACACACACACACACACTCAAAATAATCAAAGCTAGGGAAGAGCCTGGTATCGAGTCACTGTAGGTCATACTGCTATTGGTCTGAAAGCTTTGAAAATTTGTAGATCTGATGAAGTCTTAGTTTTAAATGCTTAACAATAAAAATGATTTTCTGAAACCTTTTGCTGGCTCTTTATTTTTGGCATATAAGGTTTAACATTACTTGTGGTTATCTTAGATGTTTTTCAAACCACAAGCATCATGATCTACAGTTATCTGATTGAAGTCTCTTCTCCAGCTTTCATTGTTTTATTTGTTCTGGAAAACACCAGCTGTATATTTAGATTTGGACAACCGAATTAGGGACTATCTCCAACAAAGGATAATTTCTGCCTTCTTATTTTACACATTCAAAATAACCACAATATTGCTTAATTAATGTTATGAAGAATTTGCAGTAAAATTCTCATATTCATTGACCATTATCCATCTGAATTTAAGTTAATTTCATGCACAAAGAGTACCTGAGTTAACATTTTTTCTTTAAGTTTATTTTTAAATTGATGTTTTAAATAGATTAAATTATTTAGTTAATTGATTAATTGTTTTAACATTTAGTATTTAACTGTTGTGGTCTATTGGTACCATCATTCTGATGAAGTTTTTACAAAAGCAGAGATTAAATATTCTGTACGCTAAAGTCGTGTTGATTCTTCTGTCACCTCTGTGAATCTTTTTGGTGTTTGTATCTTGATGGTTTCACTTGGTCCTGTGGTGAATTTGGATTTATGCAGTTTCAGATTTGTTTGCATTACTGTAGTGAGGCTTGACTTGGATATTGAAATGCACTGTGATAATGTGCAGCAATTTAACATGTTCTTTAGGAATATGAGTGTCTGCATGTTTCATTTCTTACTGAATATTACTTATTTGATATTTGTATAATTCTGTTTTTCTTAGTAACTTATCAGCTTATCAGACTACTGTTACCTAAAACTAAGTAGACAACCTTCAGTCCAAAAGGACCATGAGTTTGTCTGTTGGACTGATTTAATCAGCATCTTCTGTGACTGTGCAGTCCAATCAGGGAGTTCATAGGGTCATCAGTGTTTACTAGACTGATGGCAATAACGGCCTTTTTAAGCTTAGCCATGCATCCCAAATCTGACAACTTCTGATACCTTTGATGAGTGTAAGCATGGGCATGGGAGATGAACCATTTACAGGTTACCTCTGTCCATTAGACACATAGGTGTCAATCCAGGGATGAATTTCTGCTTTTCATCCAGTTGTCCAAGTTGCACTTGAATTGGGTTAAGGAGAAACTGTGATTCACATGGATGGGGAGACTGTTGAAGCAGAGTTCTTCCCTGGCAGTCCTTTCCACATTCTAAGCAACAGTAGGCAGATATCAGTCTGGTATCATGGGTATGGATCTTCCTGAGGCCTCTCTTATCATTTGCTGCCTTGCCAAAGTGGTTTCGTACATAGCAAGAGCTTCCTTCAGTTCCCTTTTCCAGCCATACTTGCCTGAGGTGAGAGAATGCCAGATGTTCATCCTGATGGTGAGAACACTGAGATCACTCTTGCATATGTCCCTATAGCGCAATTTAGGTCATGCTTTCAGCCTATTCCCAGACTTCAGCTCTCTATAAAGGAGGTCTTTTGGTATTCAGCCAATCTTCATGCATGAGACATGACCTGAACAATGCATGCGCATCTGTTTCAGGAGGGTGAACCTGGAGGATCTATATCAAAATATCGAAAGTTTACTTACCCGAACACCTAAATGCCGACACATATTCCGCGAATTGCAAATACACCGAATGCCCTAAACCACAAAATTCCAAAAATCGAAATGCCATAGCTGTCACATCCCACCACCCGCTACATACTACTTACACAAACAAACTAAATAAACCACATACGTACACTAAACAAAACCCTACTTCTAACCCAAACTAAACCCTACTTCTAACCCTACACTAAATCTTTCATATACCTGCACCCTAACCCTAAGGTCCATAACTATTGCACACTTACCTTAAAAAGCTATACCCAAACAAACTAAATAATCCACACACATACACTTAATAAAACCCTGCTTCTAACCCTACACTAAATCTAACATACATTACCATCTATGCACTTATCTTAACGTGCAACCTAACCCTAAGATCCGTAACTATCGCACAATTACCTTACAGAGCAATACCGCAGAAGGGCCAACCATGACAAATCGATGTTTTGAAGTTTGCACTTCAGGACGATCGACGTTTTTGTGGTTCGATGAAGACGTGTCGGCGTTTAGGTGATCGGGTAAGTAAATGAATTTTTAATATAGACCCAACCTGGAGGTAGTACCTGTCTTCTCAGGCAGTGTGCTGTTGGGATCTGGTCCTTCTATAAGATATTTGCAAATTCTCACAGAAATACTGCTTTTCTTCATAAGCAACTCACTGTGAATAGAAAAAATCAGTATATCGTTAGCAGTTCTGCAGTGTCATAGAGTCATATATGCCATGTAAATTCAGTTTAATATCCTGTCTCTATGATGTCTGACATTTAACATTGCTACTTCAAAATGCTTGGATCTCTGATTGAGTCCTGTCGGGGCAGTCATTTGCATGGAGTCTGCATGTCCTTCATATGCCCACAAGGATTTTTATTGGGGCATGGGTTTCTTCAGATGCTAGTAGTTTAAACAGGTGATGCTGCAAGTAAGTGTGGTTCATGTATTTAACCATGTGTGTGCATCTCTGTATTCTGCATCCCATTCATAACTAATTCTGTATGTGTTTAAGCATATGTGTGCATTTGTGTATTCTGCATTCCACTCATAAATAGTTTGATGTGTGTTTAAGCATGTATGTACGTTTGTGTATTCTGCATCCCATTCATAACTAATTCTGTGTGTGTTTGTGTATTCTGCATCCCATTCAATAACTAATTCTGTGTGTTTATGCGCTTGTGTGTTTGTGTATTCTGCATCACATTCATAACTAATCCTGTGTATGTTTAAGCATGTGCGTGCGTTTATGTATTCTGCATCCCATTCATGACTAATTCTGTGTGTCAAACTCACTGCATGCTCAAGTTCCTCCACACCTTGAACTGGATAAAGCAGACATCAGAAAATCAATGAGTGAAGAATGAGTGAGTGTTAAAAAATGGATAAAAAAGTAACTTGTCACTTAAAGAAACATTAATGGTGTAATTGTATGTCCCATAAGCCAGAAAGAATAGCCATTCAAATATGGGTCTACTACAAGTGTGTGCATGGTAGAAGCTCATGCCATACATGCTCATTGTTTTTTGCTTGAAAATACAATTGTTTGAAAACCTATTAGCCCAATCTCCTGTAAATACTTAACCCTTTCAGCACTCAAATGTATAACACTTTATAGGTCTTCCACAGCCCTATTTCTACCATAAAAATCCCACCCAGTTCCTAACCACATTCCTCATTTACTGAACCTAAAACTCCTTTCACACACTCTAAACCTAGATTTCCCCATTGCTTCATAACCCTAAAACTCTCTTCTTGTACCCTAAAACTAAAAATCCCTTCCTGCTTGATTATCCTAAGACTTCCTTCCATTTACCTACATGTAAAACTCCCATCATGCTCCCAATATCTAAATCCGTTCCCATTCCCTCCCCACCACTGCTATAGTACTCTGCACAAATTCCAGTAATGACTTCAGTTAAGGTGAGGTAGCTGCTTATCAGAATTCATATTTGATTTTGGGCTCAGAGCCAGCCTACATGATCTATAAGATATCCTAGCATGCATTAGGTGTATGACGTGCAGTCAGTCATTTGGGAGATACCAGTACATCACTGGATACATATAAATGCTGTCTTGCTATGAAACAATGACTTACTAAATGTTAAGGTTCCAGCAGAATGAAAAAAAAAAGAATGACTGAAAAACAAAAGTGTGAAAGATTATTTTTTTCTTGTTTTCTGTGGGGGGGGGGGTGGCAAGGCCCCTAGCCCCATTATATATACAAACTCCATGGTTGCACCAACTCAAAGATGGGAGAAATTTTCCTAAAACATGAATCATTGCTGCACACACTTAGAAACTGCAATGGCAATGAATTTCTGTGGGAAACGCATTCTGCATTATACTATTTGTCTTTTGTCCACATGCTACTGACAGTCAAGTAAATTCACTTTGTGCACACGTAGGAAAACTCATAGAAATATACCCACAGCCAGTCATACAAACTAACTCACACACACACACACACACACACACACACACACACACACACACACACACACACACACACACACACACACACACTCACACTCACTCACACACACACACACACACACACACACACACACACACACACACACGCACACACGCACACACACACCGACTTAAGCTATTGCTATGTTTTTGGTATATAGAAGAAAATGTTATCCTAGGTTCATAGGAGATTACTAGGCTAATGGTAGCTAATGGTTTAAGAGCCCTTACAAGCCTAGACAGCATCACCCGATTTTACTCAATAGATGGACCCTAGGAGTAAGAAGATGACGTGGATTTTTGTGCATGCCCTTAGTATCTTATAGATTGCCCCTGTCAATAAGGGACATAGGCACTACCCCAGGTGTGAGTTTGCATTTGAAGAAAGCCATGGAAGGTCTCTGCTTAATATGAATAGGAAGCCTGTTCCTAATCAGGGGCAATCTCTGACACATATATCTGTCTCACTCCAGTATGTTTTGTTTGATTCGCTGTCTAAGTTTAGGTCCCTAGATTGGGTGAACCTCACTCTGTCTGACTTGTAGATGTGTAGCAGCTCTATCAGGGCAGAATTTGTGAGTGCCT
Organism: Protopterus annectens; assembly: GCF_019279795.1. Taxonomy (NCBI): domain Eukaryota; kingdom Metazoa; phylum Chordata; order Ceratodontiformes; family Protopteridae; genus Protopterus; species Protopterus annectens. The sequence goes on along the minus strand of NC_056735.1, from coordinate 1,591,324,995 downwards.
TGTAGGTCAGGCAGAGGTTGCCCCTTAATAGTCAGTAAAAGACAAAGTTAAGTGATAAGGCTTTTAGTCTATCCACACAGGACATGTTGTTTACGCCTTCTGAGGTTGCTCCAGTTGCTATAAGTGCCTAGTTAAGTACATGCCAAATCTTGCATTGTACTCAGCTATTGGTCTAATTAGAGGTGAGTACAACTGGACCATAATTTCTGTGGATCTGGATGACATACCTGTACTTATTAAAAGGACTTCCTCACCACTGTGAATACATGGTGGTCAAAGTTCAGGCTACTATATATCTGTTTAGCCAAGATCTTCTGGCTAAACTATGCAAGGGAATACAGACAAAATGCTGAGATGGTTCAGAAGTTAATCCAGGTAGGAAATGGACTGCAGGACCAAACCTTTTAAAGACACAATTCTAACTGCTGCTACCCATTTGCCACCATCATGTAAACAAGGAAATACTACAAAATAATTAAATGTAAGAAAGCAATATTCTGTCTCCAGTACTACAATCCTTTTCATGACAAGTAGTTATGATCCACTGTCACTTTTAGATGAATCTGAATACTGAGACATTTATCATGAGATTGAAACAAAGTGGGAAGAAATTGAACTAAAATGTATTTCTTTTTCGGCTAACACCCCTCTTGAGAATTACTAAAGCAACGCTAATAAATGAAGGAAGATAATCTAAATAAGTATAAATATCTGCAAAGAAGTACTCGTGTTATCTAGGTGACAGTGTTACATTCTGCAGTATCACATTGCTGAATGTACGCATTTCATTTAATATTATTTAAGCATTCAAGACCCAGAGGTAAAATGTTTCATACTACTTTTCCTTGGAATTAGATTTCAGATTAGTTTGCCATTAAAAGTCATTTGACACTTGGTTTACACACTTAATTTTATTTTCTGATAACCCACTGGAGATTTACCTGGAATATTTTGTACTACTTCCATTCCATCCTGTTTTATGTCATGACTGAAAATTTGTTTAATTTACTGAAGAAACAGTTTCATAGGTTCATAGGTGTGTACTAGGCTAATGGCCCTGGAGCCTTTACAAGCCTAGCCCATAGGATTACCCTGGCATCATGCCACCCAACCTTAGTTTCCAGTGCCTCTGTCGAGTAGAGCCACTGGAGTGATCCCCAGGGTGAACTTTCTATTTCCCATCCACTCATCAAGATGCGTCTTGAAGAGGGCCAGTGAGGTGCTCTGTTTGACATGTATGGGAAGTCTATTCCATAGCATGGGCAGTCTCTGGGTTATGAACCTGTCCCTCCAGCATGCTCTGTCGATTGTGGTAATGAGGTTTAGGTATCTGGTGCATGTGGTGCAGAGGAATTGGGATTTCTTTAGATGTAGCATTTCTGACAGAGCTGGGTCAGACTTGGCTTTGTAAGTCAAGCAGAGATCATATCTAAGTAGGCGATATGAGACAGAGAATAGTTGGATTTTTTTGAGTATATCCATATAGGAAAAGTGTTTAAGGCCTAGGATCCTCTTTGTGAGGTACTTTTGTGGTCTCTCCAGTTGTTGCAGGTGTCTAGTGAGGTACATGCCAAATGGTGCATTGTACTCGATGATTGGCCTAATGAAAGAAGAGTAGAGGGAGACGATGACTTCTTTCTTTCTTTCTGGATACAAACCCCTTAGTAATGAGATGTGCCACATGGAAGTACTTTCTGACCAGAGTGGCAATTTGGTGGTCAAAAGAGAGGTTGCTGTCAATCTGTGTTCCCAGATCTCTTATAACACCTTCTGTATTCAGTAGACTACCATCGATGTGGTAATTCAAGGGAACCAGATTTTTCCCAAAGGGGATGATGACACATTTTTGGGCACTGAGCTTAAGGCCATGGTTCTGACACTAGTCATTGGTCTCTGTGAGGTCTTTCTGTAGGATGTCAACATCACTTGGGGAGTTAATAATAGCTCCCAACTTGCAATCTTCTGCCAATTTTGTCAGCCAGAGTCCCTTCCTGTTGACCTGGACTTCAGAGAAGTAGATACCAAACAGGATAGGACCCAGGACCGAACCCTGTGGGACTGCACTTGTGACTGGTTAGCAGTCTGATTTAGAGTCAGCTACTTTCACACTGTGGGTTCTATCTGTGAGCCAGTTTGCAACCCACCTAATGATATAGGGATTGATGCCTAACTTAGTGAATTTTTCTATGATTCCTGAGTGGGGAATGGTATCAAAGGCCTTGGCCAGATCAGGGTTCACTGTATGAACCACCTTGCCTTCATCCACAGCTCTGGTGACTGACTCAAAGAAGTCAACTAGGTTAAGCAGGAATGATCTACCCTTCACATAACCAAACTGTGTGGGATCCAGAGTTTGGAGATTCCCTATATCCATGTTTATTAGGTCCATGATGATGCATTCCATAGCTTTGCATATCAGACTCATCAGGTTAATAGGGCGATAGTTCCCAGGGTCTGTAGACACTCCTCCTTTGTGGAGAGGGATGAGTGTAGCAGTGTGCCATTCGGTAGGAACAAAGCCTGAGGTGAGGCTGTGATTGAACAGGGCACACAGGTGAGGTGCCAGTTCACTCTGTAGTTCATGTAGAATACAGCCAGAAATATTGTCAGCTCCCATAGAAGCTGTATTCTTGACCTTGGAGAGTGCTGTTTTAACCTATACAACAGTAATACTGGGTGCCTGACAATGTACTGGTATTGCGATTCGTCCTTTGAGGGGAGAGGTAAAGTTGGCATTGAATGTGTCGGCCAGTATATTGGCAATATCTGTTGGCTCAGTATAGGAGGTACCATTGTGTAGTAGCTCAGAGCAAATCTAGCTATAGCCATGGAGATTATTTACATAACTATAGAAGGCCTTGTGGTTGTCTTTACTATCTGCTGCAATTCTGTTTTCGTAGCTAGTTTTAGAGGATTTGATGAGGCTGATAAAGGAGTTTTTCCAGTCTTGGGACTTCACCTTATTTTACATCAGTTTCCTTCTTCTGTTGTACAGATTTTTTTTATGACATGGAGCCACCAGATTGGCTTGCATTTTTTGGAGGAGAACGTCTTGGTTCTATTGGGTATGGCGAAATCCATGCATTTGTGTACGTGTTCCTACAGTGCATTGGTATATGATTCAGTGGTCATGCAACTATTCTCCATTTGCATGGATGCCGTGAAGTTAGCCACCTCTGTTTTTAGGAGCCCAAAGTTAGCTTTGGAGAATTTTTTCATGTTGGTTACCTTTGTGGGGGGGGGGATGTGGATTTTAAAGGTGATTAGTTTGTGGTCGGATCTCACCAGGGAGGAGCTGACTATTGGTGTAGAGCAATGGTCACCCATGTTAGTAATGACCAGGTCAAGGATGTTGCTACCTCTAGTGGGGATAAGAGCGAGCTGGTCCAGGGCATTAGAATTAATGAATTCCAGGAAACGTTGGGCAAGTGTATTGGTACATGAGTAGTTTTCCTAGTTAATGGGGGAGGGTAGTTGAAGTTACTCAGTATGAGCGTTTTAGGTTGGACCTTAATATTCTCCAGGGTGCAAGGTGAATGTTTGCAATGAGTTACTATTATCCTTGAGAGGGAAAAATGTAAAAAATATATTTTGCTAAAAATTGCACACTCAACATCTCATATTTAAGTTTATCTGGGACATGTTTTGTAAATTGTCAACTCAGTATGTTATAATTTCTAAGCATTTATTTTCAATTGTATATGTCAGCTGTCAGTCAAAATACTAATAAGCAACACTTTCAAGATCATGACTTTGTTTTTGATAGCCTACTTTTTCTGAGGTCAGCTTAATATTGCAAAGAAAAAAGACAAATTCACCCATTGTGATAGATGGCATTCTGAAGGTTTTATTTGATAATTATGTTCTTCAGCTGTACAAATTAAATTTAGAAATATTTTGAAGGTAGAGATAGATTCTGTTAGCTCAACTAAAATAATTATTTCCAAAAAGCCTCACAATGCATTTCCCTTTTGTAAATCGATAGAAGTAAATTCCAACACTTTTAAACACTGACTGTTGTTGAGCTGTAGTCTGTGGCATTACAGAGCACCCTGTTGGTATAAGGAACAGTATAACTGGGTAACCTTTAAAAAATTCATCATCTAATGATTTAAATTAAATAAAATAAACATCACTGTATTGTTATAAATGTAGAGCCCTCAAAATCTATACCATACTATACTAAAGACAATATTGTAAAATTCTAAAAATTACCATAAAATAACTACATTTCTTATACACCTGCAGCAATTTCTAAATTACATAGCCTTCCAGTTAATCATGATCAAACAAATGGCTTCAACAATTAATAACAATAAATAGGTAGGGATTCACAGCAGATAACACACACTGCAGTGCAAATTTGCATTGCACTGATGAGATAATTTAAGTGGTAATGACTTGAAATCTTGAGACCCGCTTAGTTGATTCTTGAGATGTGAGAATAAATAGCCAAAAATAGCCAAAATATGGACTTATGTATGTCAAGCCCAAGTCTACTATTTATTGGAATATTCTCTTTAATGTGATGTATGAGTTGGTATATACAAGCCTGTGGTTGTAGGGGTTTGCCCTCTACATTGGGGGCAGAAGGTGGCTTACCCCTTCCCAAAAGGACATTTAAAGGAGAAGAATGACATTCAATATTGAATCCTGGCATTTTTTCAGATCCAGTTTGTGTTGCACTGCTAAGAATAAATTCACAATCAATCAAATTTTCTAAAGGATAGCATCTTTATAACTAGGAATTTGAATGTCACCCAGTCATTCCAAAACCTATGCAATGGAATGCCTGTTATCTATGCTGTATAGCCAGTGCTGAGAACACTCACAGGCATTGGCAGCCACCTCCCCATGACACAATCATACACACACACATACACACACACACACACACACACACACACACACACACACACACACACACCATGCACATGCATGCACACTCATGCACATGCACACAACTCACACATACATACCTATTCACACTTTGCACTACTTATCTACATAGGGTAAAGTGATTCAATCTGTGCAAATTTCCATCTTTGAAAGGCATTTCCTTGAGCCACAAGACTACAGTGTGCTCTTAACTCAGTAGGATCCCTGCTCTATCTCAAACTAGTTTAATTTAAGGGTGTATAAATCCTGAACTTTGCAAACACTGCAACTGGACAGTATGCAGCTGCACAGAGCACTAGCATGGAGTACTGCATTCCCATATGGGACTCAGAACGACAGTGCATGCAGTACAAAACAGTTGTAGGTCAATTAATCAGAATAGCATCCTGATGTATGCAAGAGCACTGATATTCATCTTATATACAACATAAACCTTAACAAAAACCTCCTTTTTTTTATTAATAAATTGGAATGATTTCAAATTAGATGACATATGGATCTTGGATAATAATATGTTTTAATGTTGTCATTAAAAAGCACTTCAGAGAAAGTTTAATAGTGACATGACATCAAGTACCTTCCTTTTTGTAAAGTACAATACCAAATTTATTTTTCTGTTTGTTTTCCCTTAATTCATGTAACATCCACAGTGTAGTCTTATCTTAGTATTATATTTTTCCAGTTTGTTTGTAAAATGTTTGCATAGCCACAGAAAAGTGTCTTAACTTCAGCAAATACATAATATATTTGTAACAAGATCAAAAGATCTAAAAATTGACCTAAACTTTGTTTGCAACATAAATGGTACATGTTTAAGACACAGATATATTTCACAGAACATTCCCATTCTGTGGAACAGGCTCCCCATCCATGTCAAGCAGACTTCCTCCTAACCTTATTAAAGTGCAACATGGACCAATATACTGATAACTGGAAATTCACCACTGATCTAGTTCCTATGTCTCTGATGGACAGAGGCAGTTAGTAAATCAACCCTTATATAAAACAAAATTGTGGGTCACATTTCAGCTACATGGCTAGGCTTATAAGGGTCCTAGCAGTCGTTAGCCTAGTTTATACATGTGGGCCTACGTACAACTCTGCTATTGACTAATAGTGGCTTAAAAATACTTACATTGTTACGCAAATGCATCTTTTATGAACAAAATAAAGCAGGTAGTTTTACTTAACATATGTACTCCATTTCTTGCTTGTGAAAACCAAAATGAATTGGGCTCAGTTAGCCTTTCTATCTCCCTGGCTCTCTATCATTCCTCTTTCTTTTTCTTGATAATGTTCAGACTTAATAGGGTTTTGGAATAGCTCAGCCTTTTTCAGGCATTTTTTATTCTCCAAACTCAGAAGAATCCAACAATAATATAACTCCTGTATATGTACATGCCAATTATAATTTGCTTATCAGAAAGACTGTATATTTCATAAAAGTAATTATACTTAATCTAGGTCCCAAATGTGAAAATATATGGACATTTTGCCTTCCAGTAAACTGAAACAAATATCACTGAACCATGAAAATAAATCACAATAATAATTTAATTAAAATTTAGAGTTTTTCCTGACTATACAATGGATTCATTTCCATTGTATTAGTACAGCAGAATCTTTGAAAGAAAATAATATTAATTAGTATAATAAGAAACCATAAAATGGCAAAGCATATATTTTTCCATCATTGAAAGCAATTTAAAATAATCTCAGTATAATAACACGCTCACCAGTGAGGAGTTTTTACCTGCAGTTGCATCATGATGATGACTAAATCGACTAACCTTCCTTGACATTTTGGAGAAATTAAATTAATTTAAAATTTTACAAAGAGTAATATGTTGACAATGTAATATTTCTACAATCTTTTTATAGTTTTTCAGCACACATTACTTTATCTATAACTAACAGCACAATTTGCTAGCATGAGCCAGCATCAAACCTGCTGACATATGCAGTTATGTGAAGTAGCCTTAAACACACAATATTTTGATTTGAAGAGAAAATAGTGTTCTGAGATACCCAAAATATTATTTTTTTCAGCTGGATAGTTAAATACTGATACATACATGCATACAATGCACTTAATTATTTTGATTTCTTATTTTTTCTTCATCAAATATCATTAAATCAAAATTTCAGAAAGTGACATAAAGGCTCAGTTTCTCTACACCACAGTGCTAAACACTGCGCAAGTTTAATTTTGCTTTTTATCACTTACCAGATAAATACAGATTACATACTGTCATGGACTCCGGTAATTTGGGCTCATTGCACTGGATTTAACATTAGCGAATATCATAGCTTTATTGTGTGTTGTATTTATTTCATGCAGTAAAATGCAACCTAGGCCTTGTAATATTCTAAAACACTTGGTATGATGCATGCAGTAAACTAGTTGATCCGGTAGGAATTTGTTTTTCTTAAAAAAAAATGTAAACAAAATCAAAATGTATTAATTTCAAATAAAAATAAGGAATTTTTTGTGTATTCAACATTTAACTACATCATAAATTTACAACAGGTATAATTTGATTTGTGGCTAAATATATATATATACACTGAGAATAATGCTATACTGCCACTGAGATTATGTTTACAAATTATACAAATGTGTTTCACTGTTTATGTTTTACACTGACTCATTTTTCATTTATTATGCATTTGTGTTTGAGATGAGTGCATAGCACACCTAAAAGTTACAAAGGCACTGTGACTCTACAGTGTAAGCTAACAGTAGCTTTCTAATACAGTGCGCGGGCTTTTTTTTAGTAGTTTAAAAGTGCAGACATAAAAGTTTGAATTTTACCACTCAAATGGATTTGTTATTCCATGATGTTAACTGCATTGGCAGATATTCAATCAATTGTTAAGTAGCAGCTACAGTATGGAAGGGCTGGAACATATTACTTCCATAAAGCCTTCACATTTCCTGCTTGTCAAGAGTAGGTAAAATTAATCACTAGACTATTAAGAGAGCAAAGAGGTAACTGAAGCAAAATGTTTCTAGATTACTTATCTATAACTATTATTCCTTTTATACTTTAACCATTACTTCGGCTTGCATGCTGAAACTCAAAAGGGAACAAACCATGTGACCTGCACTGAGTCATATCATTAAATACAGTGCCTTTACAGATTTATGCTTGAAGCTATCTACTATGTAATATGTGCCATTTGACAGAACAAGTTCAAATGCTGTCATTGCTATATGTTTTATGCATTGCTACATTCAATATAAACATTGTAAAGACAAACAAATGTGAAAAAAAATGTGCATGGTATTATTAAAAAACATGTAAAGTAATAAACTGTCAGAAAGGCTAAGTCAGTGTCAGATCACAAACTCTTTCTGTAAAAAGTGTGCAATCATTTCCACTTGTTGATCCATAGTTCTGAAAATGTTGTTTGCCTATTTCAGAAAAAATGTTATTTCATGAACTTCTCTGCCAAAACTTTTTTTCAAGAATTAAAGTCATTTGCATTGACTGATTTGAATAGCAAACAATGTTTTGTTGAAAATGTTGTATTGTGGTATTTGTGTTTCATGACATACCTAATGATCTTGTTTTGTCACACTGTATGTTTTGTTTTCATTTTTTTCATAAAGAAAACTGATTTAAAACTAAATTTGTCATGGTTTTCTTTATCACTGGCTGTTCTGCATTTTAAATTGTTACATCACCTCACATATCATAACAATAATCATCCATATGCTTGCTGTACATAAGTATGTGAAACGTTTTCATTCTTTTAACATTTCATTCCTGAAAAAATGGTTTGGGCAACTGTCACTGAAAATTATCTCCACTTGTGGTGATCATAAAATATAACTGCAATTTATATTTAACGATTTTGATTAATAAACCTAATAAGGGTATGTATTTTACATAAGAATTTAGCGTTAATTTAGTTTCAGTTTGGTAGGTGGATAATAGAGATCTGAACAGCTATGACTGTTTTAAGATTTATTTTACAAAATAATACAAAATAGATATTCATTCTTTCATACACTTTAGATTTTTGTACGTGGCTTATATTGCAGAAAAATATAATAATTCAAATTCTATTAAAGTAGCATTATATTTCCATATTTTTGACATAAACCCCACGGTGGTAAGCTAGTCTTATCTCTAAGTGATATGGCACCATAACAGCAAAGTGCTGAAAAACTGATGTATATAGAGGCCAGGATTTGGATACACACTTTTAGCTCCTTAGAGCCAGCAGTAAAGAATACAGACAAATGTTCTGTTCCAAATTCTGAGAGAAACCTGCGGCACTGCTCAGATGAGATATTACATTACTTACTAATTTACTTGATATTTGCTAATCGGGTTGGTCTGATTGAGCCAGTGCCCCTTTTCAGCAGAGACTCAAGGAGAAAAGCTCCAGAGCATTACAAACATTATTACAAAACATAGACTGACACATAAAAGTTGAGACATAAATTGTGTCATAACTTAGATGTGTAGGCAAAAAAATACACAATTGCGGGAACATTTTAGAAGGCTAAAACAACATCATATCAGAGAAAAATGAAGTTTACAGTAGGAAGCTAAAACATCATATCAGAGAAAAAGGAAGTTTACAGGAGGCTAAAACTTTTTGCAAGAATTAAAATGTTATTTACATTGGCTGGTTTCTGTGTGTTTATTTACATTGGCTGGTTTCTGTGTGTGCATATGTGTGTGCATATGTGTGTGTGTGTGTGTGTGTGTGTGTGTGTGTGTGTGTGTGTGTGTGTGTGTGTGTGTGTATCTGACCCAATGATAACAGATGATGAGATATTTTTATCACCATTGCATTCAAATCATCAAACATTCATTGACAGTATCATGCTGTCATCAGTCACTGTAACTTGTATCCTTTACTGATAAGGAAAGTAAAATTTTGCATACTGTGTACATGTCAATACATGCATAGACACACACGCACACACATACACACACACACACACACACACACACACACACACACACACACACACACACACACACACACACACATACACGCACACACACACAGACACACACACACATGCACACACATGCACACGCATACACACATGCGCACACACACTGACACACCAGTAACAATTCAGCCCACCTAAAACAACCTTCCCAAATAAAATCCATTACTTAAAAAAATCACAACTTTTCCTTATAGGTAGAAAAAGTACATAAAATTATATATAAAAAAACCTATGGGGATTTTATATTAGAACTGATGGCAGGAGGGACAATTTATCAAGATTCCTACTAATCCTACCCAAATGAAATACTCACCAGTTTTATTGATTGATTTGACTAATTGCTTAGATATTGTGGTTGGCAGAACAATTTTTTTGCAATCACTTTTCTTTTACTTTAGGGTTCCAAAATTGTTTCCTTCTGCTTCTCACATGATTATCTTTTATCATCTGTATGGTGTAAATTTTAATGACTTTAATATGTCAATTGAATCATTTGATAATCTGGGTTTGTCTGCTATTACTGAATGTTCTACTAACTCATCTTGTTTTTTCAACAATTGCATATGGCTTCATTAGTTCTTACTCAGCTTTAATTGTACTATTTTTATAGACCCATATGTTTGAACATTAACTCTTCTTATAGCAGTGCCTCTTATCTATAAGGATTCACTATATTTTCAACTCCAGAAAATACTTTATTTCCTTGTTTTGCAGGAGGGCTTTAATAAATCAAAATTGCTAGTTATATTATAGGGTAATTTAACAAACAAAAAGGCATCTGCAAATGCCAGTCTTGTTTCTCCCCTTACTAATGCACATCTAGATTTATAAGGGAAAGGCCCAGTCCTAAACCGGTGCTTTCTCAAGTCACATTCCATACACGTTCTTCTCTGTGAACTGTGGTTCATATAATGCAATACTAGTTTTCATCTCATTATTTTATATTTAGACATCAAGGTTAATTAAACAAAAATACAAGTGTGTTACCTACACATTATACTAATCCTGTACAGTTTAATGTGCATCTGTCTATCTCTATCTATCTATCTATCTATCTATCTATCTATCTATCTATCTATCTATCTATCTGTCTGCCTACATACCCATCATTTTATCTATTTATCTATTTATTTGCATGGTATGTGAGCTGGTTTGTTGACCCTTTAGAACCATGCCCTTTCCTCAGAGTGTAATAATAATTATGGAATAGAAGTTAATTAGTCACTGATAATGTGAGCATATTGCTTCCTAAACAGAAATTATTTTATTTCAGACTGAAAGTCTTCTAATTTGTGTAGGTTTTAAACCACCTGTGGGAAACAGTGACAGATGGCAGGCCATAGCCTGAAGAGGTCTCTTTGATGTATAGTTGTTTTGAATCATGACTTGGCAAAGACAACATTCTTATTTTGATTACATCTGATGCATTCAATTTGGTCTCCAAAAGGAGGATTCAGGCTATGTAAGCAGCTGGGATAGCATTCTAGATTTATTATTTTTAATATAGAGTATTTATTAGGCTGGCGACCTTACTTGGGCCTGAGACTCAATGGCAGACCACATTCTATCTTAAGAGAAACACACTTCTGCTATAACTTTATGCCCACTGGCGATAAGATATGCAAAATCCTATGGTTTAACATTAGTCATGAGGAGACTTTATTAGTGGTATTATCAGTGTGGATAGCAAGTGTTTAGCAAAGACTGACAGTGAAAGATAAGTATTTGCATTCAGTTATATTAGGAGATATATTGTTGTAATTGTACCCAAAAGTGGTAGGATTGCTAGCTTTTTAGATGAGGAAAATGACACTGCATTCATTTTAGGGAGATGATTATGGGTCTTCTGCTAGCAATAGCCTCATGGCAGTGGATAAACTGCTTATTGTCTGTAAATTAATTCTGCACCAGCCATATTCATTTCTTATGTCTGAAGTCAAGATATGGCATCTGTTTTACAGAAAACAATTGTCCTTTTCCCTCATTTTTGAACCAAATCTTAAAGCATAAAAACACTATAGCTTAACTTGCAAGTACCGTTACAAACAACACTGCATACAACTTTCAAAAAAAGAAAAAAAGAACAATTGAAGAGTAGGAAAACATTGCTATATCAGAATATCAACCTTTCTTTAGCATACTCTCTGCTAAAATTTGTTTTAGTTCCAAACATTAATGTCTGTATACAGATTCACATAATTTTCTTGTGCATCTTCTGTATGTATATTAATCTACAAGTCTTTTGCTGAATTTGCTATGAGTGTTCATTGTAAATTTAATGTTACATGTACTCCCAAAGTGAATTAATTTTTATATCTTCTAAAATAAACATGGACTGCCAGTATAATTTTATCTATTACATTGCATTTCCTTTCTACTTGCCTGACAAGATCCTGGCTTTGCAAGATGTTGTATCATAAAATTGTGGCAACAGTGTTGGCTATGAATGCAGTCACTCAAACTGTACCAATGCATCTGAACCTTTTTACTCCACAAATGCAAAAATAATGGGGGGTTGCTAATAATCAAGGGCAATTTATAGCCTATCTCTAATTCACTTAAAAAACAAAAACAGTATAATTTGTGAAATACGTATGAATCTGTTTGCTTGTGTTTTTTTGTTTGTCTATTGCAACTGTTGATTGAGAATACTCAGAATGGAAGTCCCATTCATTCACTTATTTATTTATGCATGCATTTATTTATTTTATTTGTGTTTATGTATTTATGTGTTTGTGTATTTATTTACGTGTTTATTTTGTTTACTAGATTATCTTTTCTAGGAACAGACTCAGTTTCAGATGATACTTGGTGGAAGCCAGTAATTTGTGCATAAAGATGATATGGAAATGTAAAGAAATAATATGTGCATGTTACAAACACATAAAAGTAACGGTAGTAGATATACATGTTTGCAGATACACAGATGACAGATAAGTTATTGTGAAGCCTCCCAAATGAGCAGTAAAATACAATAAATATAAAAATATTCACAATTAATAAATATAACAGAGCAAATGAGTGATACAATAGGCACATACTATTTAAAACAGGGATTTATAAACTGGAAAATACCTTACAAAAGTCATTTGTGGAAATATCACAAAAGACAGAAAAGCTCATGCTGGCACTGGTTAATTTGTAAGTGTAAACAAGACTTAAGGAAGAAGAAGCAAATAGGCAAAGCGGGGAATAAAAGAAATAATAGTGCTGTCTAAGAAGTCTATTCAAGAATCAAAGTATAAATTAGATATGGGAACACGTCAGTCGATTGACACCCATTCAAATAAAGAAAATTGGGTATCACAACTTTCTCAAACAGTGGTGTTTTCTATAGTTTTCACTGTTGTGTGGACTCAGAGTAGGTATATTTAAGACTGGGAGTATGGTGTAGGAATACAGGGAAGGATCCCCCCCCCCCCACAAAAATAACTTTCCTGTGAGGTTCACTGAAAACTGTTTCAGGCTTTCTTTTATTGATCATCCCTCAATAAAAACATTGTCAGTTGATCAGTGTGAAACCTTAAATGCATATTGCATGGACATTTTTGTCAGCATTGACCAACGATATTTAATACTGGTAATAGTAAAGCTTGGTGCAGTGTGAAATGAAGAAGAACTGACACTACAAAATTAAACCCAGATGGTATGCAGAACTGTACTTTGTGGATTAACAGAAGAAAAATCAGTATTGAGCAGATATAGGGAAGAAATTGATTCCATGTTATAGATAAGTATATGCTAGGAACTATATTACTGTTCTTTTTATGTATTAATGGTATGTATTGATGAAATGATCTTATTAGGTGATTTAATTCTAGTGGATTCCATATGGAAAAGCCCAAAACCATTCAAAAAACAAAGTAACTTGAATCACTACATTTATAGTGAAACATTCATAGAAAGTACATAAAATTAAGCACACACTCACATACGCACACACACATGTATATATGTATATATATATATATATATATATATATATATATATATATATATATATATATATATATATATATATATATATATATATATATCGGCATACTCACTTTTTTTAGCCTCTGAAACATTGACCACAAAAGGATGACAAAATGAGAATCAGCACATTACCACCCATGAGCTGAGAAACAACCTCGGTGCATGAAATTTTCAAACAAACAAAAAAAAAAAACAATGTTTTTGCAGAGGTGCACCCCATCTGCACCCCATGCGGGGTGTTGCACCCACCACACTTGCTGCTAATTATATATACTGACGCTAAGATCACACAATCTGCAGGGAAAGGAACTATTCCCCTACCAGAGGATTATCAAGTCTCACACATCTGTCAAACATCTGCATATATTGATTAACCTGCATTAAGACTAAAGACCAAATTCAGGGCACCCATATATATATATATATATATATATATATATATATATATATATATATATATATATATATATATATATATACACACACACACATATATATATATATATATATATACATATTAAAAAAAAAAAATATATATATATATATATATATATATATATAATATTCACTTTGAAGGATCAATATTTTGGAACATCGAACTTCTGATAGTGGAAGAGCAGAGGATCAAAGTGCTGAAATATCGAACCTTCTTCTTCTTCTTCATCTTTCGGCTACTCCCATTAGGGGTCACCACAGCGGATCATCTGTTTCCATTTGTTCCTGTCCTCTGCATCTTGCCCTATCACACCAACCACCTGCATGTCCTCTCTCACCACATCCATAAACCTTATCTTAGGCCTTCCTCTTTTCCTGTTACCTGGCAGCTTCATCCTTAGCATCTTTTTCCCAATATACTCTGCATCCCTCCTCAGCACATGTCCAAACCAACGTAATCTTGCCTCTCTGGCTTTGTCTCCAGATCTTCCAACCTGGGCTGACCCTCTAATATATTTATTCCTAATCCTATCCATCCTCGTTACACCCAGTCCAAATCTTACCATCTTCAGCTCTGCCATGCAAAGCTCTGACTCGTGCCTTTTTGTCAATGCCACTTTCTCCAACTCATATAACATAGCTGGTCTCACTACCCTCTTGTAGACCTTCCCTTTCACTCTTACTGGTACTCGTCTGTCACAAATCACTTCTGACACTCTTCTCCACACACTCCATCTTGCCTGTACTCTCTTCTTCACCTCTCTTTCAGACTCACCATTACTCTGAACTGTTGATTCCACTCCCTGCATCCTCACCATTCCTCTATCCTCCCTCTCATTCACACACATATATTCTGTCTTAGTCCTGGTGACCTTCATTCCTCTTCTCTCTAGAGCATATCTCCACCTCTCCAGGGTCTCCTCCACTTGTTCCCTACTCTCACTACAGATCACAATGTCATCTGCAAACATCATAGTCCACGGGTCTCCTGTCTGATCTCATCTGTGAACCTGTCCATCACAATTGCAAATAAGAAAGGGCTCAAAGGTGATCCTTGATGTAATCCCACCTACACCTTAAATGCATCCCTCACTCCCATCACAGACCGCACCGCTGTCAGACTACCCTCATACCTATCCTGTACCACTCTTACATACTTCTCTTTCACTCCCAACTTCCTCATACAGTACCACAACTCCTGTCTAGGCACCATGTCATATGCTTTCTCGAAATCCAAAAAGACACAATGCAACTCTTTCTGACCTTCTCTGTACTTCTCCATCAACACTCTCACAGCAAACATCGCATCTGTAGTGCTCTTTCCTGGCATGAAACCATACTGCTGATCACTAATCATCACGTCCCTTCTTAACCTAGCTTCTACTACTCTTTCCCATAACTTCATGTTGCGACTGATCAGTTTAATCCCACTGTAGTTACTACAGCTCTGTACATCACCCTTATTCTGAAAAATTGGTACCAAAACACTTTTTCTCCATTCCTCAGGCATCCTCTCACTTTCCAAGATTTCTTTAAACAATCTAATTAAAACCTCCACTGCCCTTTCACCTAAACACCTCCATGGATCCACAGGTATGTTGTCTGGACCAACAACCTTTCCATTCTTCATCCTCATCATAGCTATCCTTACGTCCTCCTTGGACATCCACTGCACTTCATGATTCACTATCCGCACATCATCTAACCTTCTCTCCCTCTCATTCTCTTCATTCATCAGCCCCTCAAAGTATGCTTTCCATCTGCTCAACACACCCTCCTCACTTGTGAGTACGTCTCCCTCATTATCCTTTATCACCCTTACCTGCTGCACATCTTTACTAGCTTGGTCCCTCTGTCTAGCCAATCGGTACAGGTCCTTTTCTCTCTCCTTAGTGTCCAACCTTTCATACAACTCTTCATATGCCTTATCCTTAGCCTTCACCACCTCTCCTTTCGCCATGCACCTCATCTCCTTATACTCTTGTCTACTTTCTTCATCTCTCTGACAATCCCACTTCTTCTTCACCAACCTCTTTCTCTATATACTCTCCTGTACTTCCTCATTCCACCACCATGTCTCCTTGTCATCCTTCCTCTGTCTAGATGTCATACCAAGCACCTTTCTAGCCATCTTCCTTACTAGCTCTGCTATAGTTACCCAGCTATTTGGTAACTCTTCACTGCCACCCAGTGCCTGTCTTAACTCTTCCCTGAACTCCACCTAACAATTACCCTTTTTCAATTTCCACCATTTGATCCTTGGTGCTGCCCTCACACTCCTCCTCCTCTTCTTGATCACCAATGTCATCCTATAAACCACCATCCTATGCTGCCTAACTACACTTTCCCCTGCCACCACTTTACAGTCTCCGATCTCCTTCAGACTGGCCCTTCTACATAAGATATAATCCACCTGTGTGCATCTTCCTCCACTTTTGTATGTCACCCTATGCTCCTCCATCTTGTTAAAATACGTATTCACCACAGCCATGTCCATCCTTTTCACAAAATCCACTACCATCTGACCTTCTGCATTCCTTTGCTTAACACCATACCTACCCATCACTTCATCACTTCCTCATCCCCTCTGTTCCCTTCACCAACATGCTTATTGAAATCTGCTCCAATCACCAGTCTCTCACCCTTGGGTACAAGCATCACCACTTCATGCAACTCACTCCAAAATTTTTCTTTCTCATCCATCGCACACCCACCTTGTGGAGCATATGCACTAACAACAGTCATCATTACATCATCAATTTCCAGCTTCATAAACATCACTCTATCCGGCACTCTTTTCACCTCCTAAACGCTCTTAGCATACTGTTCCTTCAGGATAACCCCTATGCCATTTCTCCTCCCATCCACACCATGATAAAACAATTTGAACCATCTCGGATACACCTAGCCTTGTTCCCCTTCCATCTAGTCTCTTGCACACATAATATACCAACCTTCCTTCGGGCCATCTAATCAGATAACTCTCTCCACATACCAGTCATACTGCCAACATTCAAAGTTCCAGCCCTCACTATCACAGTCCTAGCCTTTACCTGCCTTTGGGCATGTCTTCCCCATCTTCTCCTCCTTCGGCCAACAGTAGCTCAATTTCCACCAGCACTGTGCTGGCCAACAGTACTGGTGATGGTCATTGTTAACCCGGGCCACGACCTATCCAGTCTGTATATCTGTACTGTTGTCCACGTGTATGATTTGGCAAAAGTTTACACCGGATTCCCTTCCTGACGTAACCCTCCCCATTTATCTGGGCTTGGAACTGGCATAAAGAAATGCACTGGCTTGTGCATCCCCAGTGGCTCGGTTCAAACCTACAAAAAAAAACAAAAAAAAAACAAAAAAAAACTAAAAGGTGAAAACTTCCAATTTCACATTTTTCAGGGGGGCAAGTCCCCCCTATGTACCCCATATCCCCTGCTACTTGAATATATCAACTCTGAGATCACACTACAGTGAACAGAACAGTAAAGTTCCTGTTCAACACTATACTGTGATCTCCATTAACAAAACAGCAGCACTGATGGGACTTAATAATATCCCATAATGCCTCCTAAATACCATGAAACATGATCCATTGGGACCACTGGAGTAACTGATTAATCATAGCTTCCAGACAGGCTTTTATGGAGAACTGCAACTGTCATGCCATCAACAGACCTTTGGAATTACAGACCCATATCTCTGACTAGTCTCATATGCAAAGCCATGGAAGGAATTATCATGGAAATGATGAATAAAGACATAGAAAACCTTAAACACTGGATCCAACACTTTTTGGTTTTGTCAGGGGCAGATCATGATTACCCAACCATGAGGACTTCATTGAAGAGATCACCAAGGTAATGGATGAGGGCAGAATGGTGAATACTGCCTACCTTGAATTTGATAGAATAGCTCACTCAGGCATTGCAAACAAGCTAAAGGATGTAGGCATAAACCCCTATGTTACATGCTGGATAGCCAGCCTTATGGGGAGACCACCTCTATAAAGAGGTCAGCCACTAGCAGTGTCCCTCATGGCTCAGTGCTAATTCTGCTCCTTTTTGACATCTGGATCTCAGAACTCAAGGCAAATGTCAGGAGTTCTGGCTGACCAAGTTTTCAGAAGTTTGCAAAGTAAGAGCAGTCATAGAATTCCCTCCAGGACACTAACATCCTAAAGGAAGGAAAAACACAGACAAATGACTGGTGTCAAAGCCATTGCTTAAATGTCAATTCCAAGAAATCCATAATAGTATCCTTTTAGAAGTCAAGCAACATAGGAAATTGCCCCATCAATTACAAACCCCCAAGAGTAGAAACAGAAGTCAGGGTTTTGGGTATGTATATAGATAGCAATCTGGCTTTTGACCAACATGTGGCTGTGGTAGTAAGGAAATCATTCTATGTTACTCAACTTATAAGCAAGAGTATGGCATATAAGTCCATGGAAGTCATTATTCCAGTGTATTCAGCCTACATCAGGGCCGTAATTGAGTACAATGCCCTCATCATAAGTACATGACCAGGCACATGCAACAACTTGAATGTCCACAGAAGCTCCTCTCAAAAAGAACACAGGGAATAAACACTATGTCCTATGCGGATCTCCTCAAAGTGCTATGTCTGTACTCTGTTTCCTGTGGGCTGTTGGAAAGCGATCTATACCTAGCATACATGGCATCCTTGAATCCCTCTCATATGGACATTTTGTATATCCACAGAATGAATAGCCTTAGAATTACTTGATCTAGGGATTTAAACTTTGCTTGTGACAAAATTTTGTCACCATGGAGGGACAGGTATTTGTCTCAAAGAGGTTTCCTTCTCTGGAACAGGCTTCCCATCCAGGTTATGCAGAGCTTTTCCCTAAGCCTATTCAAGAGCAAGCTGGACTAATGGATGTGAAATACACCCCAGGTCTAGTACCTATGTCTCTGATTGACAGCAGCAGGCTGTATGTCTTGCCATAGCTTAAATATGTGACTTAAGGTGACATCTAAGGCACTTAAACTTGCAGGATAGAATCGAATTGCGTGTCTAGGCTTATAAAAGTCTTAGTGGTTATTAGCTTAGCATACACCTACAACCCTATGAACCTTGTTTTTTTACTGTTAAAAGGTAAATAAATAATTTAGGTAGTGCTACAGTTACATATCCAGCTAATGTGCAATTTTTATCATAGACGTATTATGTTTCCTTCATGTAATTGTACAACTAACTGTGTATGTGCATGAGATTTGTGTGTGTGTGTGTGTGTGTGTGTGTGTGTGTGTGTGTGTGTGTGTGTGTGTGTGTGTGTGGCTGTGTGTGTGTGTGTGTGTGCATGTATATTTTTTCCAGGATTTAAGTACACCCAAAGTACATCTGCTGTCAGCAAACTGATGTTTGGATTTAGGAACACCAACCATTATCTGAAAAGATCAGCTGTTTCTTGCTGTGGTTGCCACCACATAAAATTTCTGGCAGTCAGATATGCTAAAATGTAAGCCAGGCCAGTAGGACTAGATAGTAGATTAAAATGCAACTTGCAGCTTGATAATAATGGACTCCATTTAGTGGTCAGCAAGGTAAATTTGTAATTGCTTGCATAGTGCTCTAGCTTTTCAACTCTGTAAAAATTAAGAATATTGCCTGCATATTATGCAAGCATTCCACCAGCATGATAATTAGCCATATTATTCACAGTGATTATATTTATTTACAATGATTGCAAATAGGAGTTGTTCCAGACCTGATCGCTGGAGAACTCTAACATTTACAGGATGATAAAGAAAGAGAACACCATTCTCTCTCGCAGCTTGCTTCCTATTAGACAGATAGTAAGTTAGTTTGTGAGAGTAAATGTGAAGCTGGGACTAATTAGTATTTCAATAAAATGAAACAACAGCATTACATGCAACAGACTGACCAAGCAGTATTGCCCAACAAATTTTCTATTGTCAGGCCATCTGCTGATGTATTTCACTACACAAAAAAGGGCAGTGTCAGTGCCATAATAAAGACTGAATGTCAGAGAAACTATTTGAGATAGATTAGTCATTGTAAAATTTGGTGATGCATACACTTTGCAAGTATCTATAAAAGTGCTAAAACGGAGACAAGCTGTAAGTATTTATTACAACTCAGTGCTGATAATTATTAATGCTCTACATTAGATCACTGTTGCAGTAGCCTATATTATAACTGTCTGCTATTCTCACCATAGCAAACAACTTCTAGACAGAGTCAGGATTCATGTCATATGCTCTTTGTCTTCTTCCTTGGTGCACTGGAAGGGGTAGAATACAGAAGTACTCGAGAGGCAGTAACTTGGTCCTGTGTACATACTTTTACAAATTATTACAAAATGGATTCCTTTTCCATATTCAGAATAAGCAATGCTAGGACCAACCTCCAGGGACTCCTTTTCTTCTAAGGTACAGTAGTCTACCCATATAGCTCTGTGCTCTGATGGTAAACACATTACAGTTGTGTAAGTAAATTTACCGTTACTGTGGATGTCCTAAAAAATCTCTGTAGCAGTAGACATCCTCTTACTGCAGCCTCCTTCCTATACTTGCTTTGTATTGTCAGGTTGTGGTCCTGTATAACATTTGTGTATATAGTTATCATGTTTTACATTTCCCCTATTTTTCTATCAATGATATTGCCTCCCTTTTTAAGTCAAGAAAGTCCTGGAGCTTTCGATGTATTAAATGTGTTTTATATGGAGATCTGCTCAAGCTCCTGACAGTTAGAGCATGTGGGATTTGCCCTTAAGCATTGTAAATAGGGATGGTAGTCATATTATTTGCACATGTACATACCTTTAAGGGGCATGCACCTGCTTCAACCTACAAGTATTCTGCCATACTTGAATCCTGTGTCAAGCAAACATGATAGGAATCAGGTCTTGATGAGATCCCATGAAACTTGGAGGTCAGTGGGGTAGAGTAATTGTCCAGATCTGAAGAGCTACGCTAATGGTTTTTCAAGAAGTTGCACATCAGAAGAAAAACAATATAAAAAGGTGAAACTTGTGCAAATTGGTTGGTAAGTTATACTAAAGCAGGTCTTTTAGGCATTAAATACAATTTCACAAAGAGAGTTATGAACACAACCAAATTCTTCTACCACCTTCATTTCATCAGGAAGATGAAAATTTGAAGGCTTCAAACAGTAACTTTGATAACTAATCTGTATAATTAAAAATATATGAATCAGAAAACAGAAGTGCAAAGTTTCATATCTAGTATCCATAAATCAGTGGATATTCAAATCTGAGCCAAAGATCGTCATGACTGACTGCAGAAATAATCACTATTACTGTATTGTAATGGAGTAAGCCTTTTTGACTTGTGTGTGTTCACGTGAGTCAACAATATACTGAGATTTTTTTAATTGCATTTCAAATTACAGACTGTCACATATGAAAAATGCTGTCGGCACGTCAATGTTCTGTGCTGCTGCTAAGTTGCTACATGTTACTACACTCAGAATAATTGCCATCAGAAACTACTTATTTTTAAAATGATGTGAAAAGAATACATCATTCTGAATAAAAAACTACTGTTTGTTAAACTCCAGGTACGTGACAGATGCAGAATGCCATAACTGTAAGGCTGCAGAGTTGGTTTAGTTGACATTAGAGTCAGAGAAGAGGGCGAAGTTTTTTTTTAACGGTTTCTCTTTCCTCCAAGTTTATGTAATTTTGGAATTAGTATATATAAAGATTAGCAGAGCAGAGGCTTACTTCCCACGATGTACATGAGAAAAGGGGAACTTGCTTTTTGCAGATAATATTTTTATGTGTTTTACATCCTTAAAAGTATTATTTATTTCAGTTGTGTCATCCCCAAGTTTTAGACATATTGGGCTGACTTAATCACACATCAATCAAACAATTATTCACAGTATATCCCATTATGAACGCAGTTGTCTGGTGCCTCTTTCATATTATATTAATTTCACCTGTTTGAAGCTGGTATATTTCAGGCAAGTGTTGAGCAAAACTTTTGTCTTAAAATTGTAGCTGCACACTAAAGCTTACATGAAGTATATCTTGCTAGGTCCATAAGGGTATACTCATATATGTATGGATGGATAGGCACATATAGACTTTTACATCTAGATAGACAGACAGATAGATTAGATAGATATAAACAGCTAGATAGATAGATAGACAGATAGATAGATAGACAGACATAACGCAGTGTAGCAAATGCAACATGATTTTTGAAATGCAAAGTAGGATTCGAAATAAATAAGAATTGTGAGAGATGTGTTTCATTTTTTTCAAATGCTAGTTTTCAATTTGTATGCAAGCGGAAGTGTAAGAGATGGGTTTCACTTTTACAAAGGCCGGTATGCATTTATACACAAGTCTCTTTTGTAATGGTTAATATTTGCTAACGTAGTCTTCACTGCAACAGTTGAGAGTGTCTATTTTGTTATGTTTTTTGGCATCACAGAAATTAACAAATCATTAATCCTATAACGTCAGCTGTACTTCTGGTTAATCCTAAAAGCAGAGCACATCTTGCAAATACTATTTGTTATTTTTTTTAAATCTGGCTGCAGCAGAGAGAGTCTGGGCATGATAAGATATTCTTAAAACAGAATATGGAACATTGACAAAAAATGAAGGCTGAGCTAAAATCTTGAAATGACATATAGTACTATACTTAACAAACTGCCGTGCTTTTTCCAAAGCTGATTTATAACCTTAAATTTATTGATTTTTTATTGTCATTTCTTTCTCACTGTGGTTTGCATGAATGCTGGTTTGTAATTTACATGTTAAAACAGTAAGAACTAGCAGAAGTGCACGTGTATGTAGTTAATGTCAGGTTTTGTTTATTTTTTCACCATATTGACAGAAAAGTGTCATGAGCATAGTCAGTATACCCAAGTACATAGCTGGGCATACACCATGCATTTCACAGTGTACACACTTTTTTTTAATAATAAGTTTTGTATGATGAGAGAATTTAAATCAAACAACTGACAAATTACTCATGGTTTTAATATGGATTGTGGTGCTTGGTTTTCAAAACTGGATTTTTGATTAAATCAGTCATTTGAGGACTTTTTTAACTAGTATGGAAAGGCATGCTTTCTACAACTGTGCACTGTCTTGGTGTATGAGGGATATCAGAGAAGTTACAACTGGAGGCTATTTCACTGTAGATGTTATTGTAAAAGTTAATAATTTCTGGCTATATCATTGCCGACTGTTTTGCATTGGACTGTTTTGTTTCCATTGTCCATAGTAGAAATGATCCATTTGTATGCAAAAAAGACAGGATAGGATATTAAAGTGTTTAAATCCACCAGACAGTAAATATTTATCTTTGCTAATAAAGACCCAGACATTCAGAGTCTTCAATGAATTAAAACTTAAACCTCATTTGATGGAAGCTAATGTGATACATTTAAATAACTCTTTAATGCCATACAAGTGCTGTAGCTCTATACCTTCTGAATGCTCACTGACCTTTTACTTTTTTCAGTTTTACACTTGCAATAAGGCCAGTAAAGCCAAACCCCACAAGCCATAGAAGGGCACGTTTTGCCCTTTTTATGGGCTCATCTGTATTATACTACAGAGACTTTGGTTGTCAGGGTGATTTGGTTGCATTTGTGGCTTTTCAGGTTGACCTTTTCACATGTTTTCTTGTTAATAAAGACCCATGATGCTTTCCTTCTTAAAAAAAGGGATATAGTTATGATTAGCCTTTTATTGCCAGTCAGTTTTCTCCAAAGAAACCATGATGTACGCTATGTATAGAAACACTGATTTGTATGGATAGGATGCAATGCAAGTAAAACACTGGGAGCATGTACAATTATTACTCTGATAACCTATTTGCTCTTTTAAACTTGTTTGGTGTGGAATTCCTTGTACATGGAAATTGTAACTGGCTAAGTCATCATAATTTAGGACTTAGCAAAGGCACAGTGATGACTATTCATATACTAATCGGTGGTAGCCGCATACTGTACATATCTGTTCCTGATCCTCTGACTCATTTAGAATAAGAACATGCAAGCTTTCAGCAGCATTCTACATCTCCAAGGAGCATTGGCTTGTCAGCTACATTCACTGATTGCTTACATGCATCAGCATTTCCCTCGCATTTCTGTTCTGAAGTTGGAGGGTTTCACTTCAAATGAAAATGAAAAGCTTTATAACACCTGTAAGTTTGTCATAATCTTTGATTGTTAACCAGTGAACTATATTCATTATTAGATCTTTCTGGGGCATGAGATAAGCTATGATTCACTTCTAAAGGCTTCAATAGTGAAAAAAGGCTGATCAGAAGCAGTTTTAAAATAAATGCATATATCTACAAATCATCTTACTCTAAACACTATTTTAAAACTGTTTCAAAAGTTTATGTTTTCCTTTAGTTTTGAATTCTTCCCTTATTGTAAAAAGGGTTGGTTTTGGAGAATCTCTCTGCTGGACTACTAGAGAGGTGATTCTGACCCACCAATGTGTTGACACCACCGAGAGCATGGTGTGTGGCACCAACCTAATGAGCACACACTGCCATTATATAAGAGCACATTTCACAGTATGTAGCATGTACAGGTACATTCCTATTGGGTGATACATACTGCTGCCAAAGTGGAAGAAGTACTTCACTAGGGGAAAACAGGTTGCACCACAGGTCCAGTAAGTTTACCCTCTCCATCCTCTCTCTCCTACCTTACTGTCCTCACCTGGGGAATGACTGGACTAATTGGGCTTCTCAGGCAGAAACAAATTGATGGGAGGGCTCCCACATCTCCTAGGAATGCACATCTCTCAATCCCATGGAATGAATTGTCCAGTTGGATTCAGGTAGTAGGACCATCAGGTTAAGTCTTATGGGGATACAAAAAAAAAAAGGTCATTTAATTACACTAAGACAAGAAAGCCCACACACATTTAGACTGAAACATCTACCCACCAGAATAAATAAATCCAACTTCAAAGGCAGTATCCTGAACTGGATTCTTATCAACAATCACCCACACCTGTACAACACGGGTACCCTCCCAGATGATATGTGACCACCTACTAATTTACATCATTAAGCATAAAGTAGATTACCACCAAGTTCTATATAAATCTATTAAAAACAACAAGAACTTCAACTCCAGTGACTTTCAGAATGAACTCACGGCATGCAATTGGGCCATACTTAAAGAACTTCCATTAGATGATGCTATAGCCTACTTTAATTCTAAATTCCTCTTCATTCTAGATTCGCACACTTCAATCCACACCTTCCGAGCCAAAACTAAGACTGCCCCCTGGTTTTCTAAAGTAACCAAAATCAAAATCATAGCAAGAAATAAAGCATGGGACAAATGACGCACCTCCAAAGACCCACTTGACCATATTAAATTCCGACAACTAAGGAATGATTTCAAGAAAGCCACACTGTTAGACAAAAAAAAACTTCTGTCAACACCTTCAGCAAAAACACCAGAACAAACCTCAAAAATTTTGGGCAGGCATAAACAAACTACACCACCCTGGCCAAAACTCCACCCTCACCCTTCAACTTGTGACCTTACAATTCCAGAGGAAACTGCTAACATCATTAACAATTTATTTACCAAAACCATCCAATCACTAGCTAGCCAACTTCCCGCCACCAGCTCCTTTCAAAACTCCTTCCCAACCACTACCCCACTCCCTTTTGCCATCCAACCTGAATCTAAATCCACCGTCCGATCTCTAATTAACAAACTAAAGCCCACTACCCTGGCAGCTGATCTCATCCCACCACAATATTTACAAAAAGGGGCAGATGCCATTGCATACCCTGTCTCGATCATAATAAACTGCACCTTGACTGAAGCCACTATCCCCTCTCTCTGGAAGGTTTCCCATGTCATTCCCCTTCATAAAGGAGGGAATTCTTTAGACATCTCAAACTTCTGACCAATAGCCATACTATAACCATTGGCCAAAATTATGGAAAAGTGCATCCACAACTAATTAATGTACTATGTCACCTAAAATAAACTACTGGCTAACTCTCAGCAGGTTTTAGGCCACACCACAGCACCACATCAGCCCTCCTATCCTTCTCTAACTCTATCAACATCAACCAAAACAATAACAAATTTACCTCTGCTCTCTTCCTAGATCTCTCTAAGGCCTTTGATATGGTCAGTCACCAACTGCTTCTCAGTACCCCAAAGGAACTGCCACTGAATAATAGGTTCATAGGTAAGTACTAGGCTATCGGCCCAAGGGCCTATGTAAGCCTAGCCAACAAGATTCCCTGGCTTACGCCACCCAAGAAAGTTATTTTCCTGTGCCACTGTCGAGCAGAGACACAGAAGTGATCCCCGGGGTGTATTTCCTATTTCCCATTCACTCATCAAGATTTTTCTTGAAGAGTGCTAATGAAGAACTTTGCTTGACATAGATGGGTAGCCTGTTCCAGAGTATGGGAAGTCTCTGTGACAGGAATCTATCCCCTCCAGCATGTCCTGTTTATTGTGGTGACAAGGTTTAGGTCCCTAGAGCGTGTAGCTCGGAGGGATTGTGAATTCTTTAGGTGTAGCATGTCCAACAGTTCTGGGTTTGACATAGCTTTATATGTTAGGCAGAGATCACCTCGGAGTAGGCGATATGCTAAGGAGTAAAGCTGGAGT
The DNA here is from genome assembly GCF_019279795.1 of Protopterus annectens. NCBI lineage: Eukaryota > Metazoa > Chordata > Ceratodontiformes > Protopteridae > Protopterus > Protopterus annectens. The sequence goes on along the minus strand of NC_056735.1, from coordinate 1,591,298,060 downwards.
TATTTGAGGAGGTCAGTGTACGGCATTTGTTTGAGGCCAGTAATCCTCTTTGTGAGGTACTTCTGTGGCCTTTGCAGCTGCTGCAGATGTCTTGTGAGGTACATTCCAAAAAGGGCATTGTACTCTATAATGGGTCTAATGAGTGTCGAGTAGAGGGGAACAATGACCTCTTTTTTCCTGGATGAGAACCCTTTTATGATGAGGTGTGCCATGTAGAAGGACTTCCTGACTACTGTGGCGATGTGACTATCAAAGGAGAGACTACTGTCCACTTGGGTCCCAAGGTCTCTTATCACACATTCAGTGTTAAATAGATTGCTGCCTATGTGGTAGTTCATGGGTACAGAGTTTTTACCAAAGGGGATGACACTGCACTTTTTGGCATTGAGCTTGAGGCCATGGCTCTGACACCAAGCATCTGTCTCAGCGAGGCCCTTCTGTAGGATGTCCACATCATTTGGGGACTTGACTATGGCTCCAAGTTTGCAGTCATCTGTGAACGTCGTTAGCCAGAGGCCTTCTGTGTTAGCCTGTACTTCAGAGAAGTAGATACCAAACAGGAGAGGTCCCAGGACGGAACCCTGTGCTACTCTGCTTGTCACTGCTTTGAGGTCAGATTTGTAGTCTGCAACTTTTACAGTGTGGGTTCTGTCAGTGAGCCTGTTGGCAACCCATCTTGTGATGTAGGGATTTATACCTAGTTTAGTGAGTTTAGCTATAATTCCAGAATGGGGGATGATTGTGAATCTGATTGTGAATGGCTTGGAAATGTCCTGCCTAAAATGTTAGAATCTGTTTGCCTTCAAGGAAAATGAAGAATCTGAATAAATGTGACTGCTAATAAAACTGAAACTTAACAGAAAAAGTAAAAAGGATGATACACCAAAACTGTGGCAAAGATCATATAACCTAAAAAGAAACTAAAGTGTGGCTGTATTGGATTCTGATGAAGTCTCGCGATACGAGACGAAAGCACACTCAATCTGTGTGTTTTATGTGGAAATAAAGAGCTTTGGTTCTATTTTGTAAGAGTTCGCCTTTCTATAGTACTATGGTATTGGAGGACAACCTTTTCTGTGCCAAACAGTGGACTTGCATTTTCGTGTTGGTATAAGAACTGAATAAAGAATATAGTAATTGATTTGGGGAACATTTTTCAGACCCAGTAAGAGGTGTATGAGATTGCTAACACATGTTCAGCCTGTCATTAGGAATCATGTCAAGATAATGCACAGAAAAGGTAAATTATGCAGGATTCTCTTTTAAAATATTAAGCGGTAGGAACAGAAACTTCTAAAGATGACAGCACACACAGCCATCAGTTGAAGGGCGTCTGTCCTTTTTCCCCCTAGCACTTGTTTTGAAACTTCAAATAGACAATTTTTGACAGTTTGTCTGCTGTTCTATTTTTTAAACTGCCTTTGCTAACAAAGGCATGTACCTCTAAGTCCTCCTTCCAGTGTTGTAGGGGTGATTTTTTTGCTGATTAAAAGTCAAATAGGGTAAAGTAGCTTGCAGATGATCTTCTAGGGTAAATAATCTCAAGAAAAGGAGGGTTTTAACTGAATATCCTGAATATCATCAACATAGCATATGCCTTCCTAACACGCCCTCCTGCAGTGGCAACATGTACAAGACAAGGACCAATGGCTCCATGTGCTATCCTTTGGCAGCTCTTCTATTCAGTAGGCATCTGTAGGAGGAGTTAATTCTGAAAAAAAAACAGTGCTTGGGTGTAACCTGAATGACAGGAAGTATACCATTCAAATGCTATAGATATTGATTTTTCAGTATGGTGTACCAGAACCTAACAGTCCATGATGTGAAATGCAACAGAAAGTCATGGATCTTAGAGAACAATGATAGGCTATACCCTTTGGTCTCTCAAAACAAAGAGATCACCATCCACACTAAAAGGGACAGTTTTAGTTCTGTATCTTAATTTAAAGCCAGAATGCAAAGGTATGCTTAGTAATATGAAGTTAAATAGGCATATATCTGATACCTAGTAAACAAATGTAAATAAATAATAAATACATTTAAACCACTTTCTGAAAAACCTTGGCAATAAACAGAATGTGAGACTTTGTGATAATTCCCTAAGTTAGCTTGATCGGAGGATATGTATATATGTAGTTATGTATTAAGTATTTATTTATTTTTTACAATTAGATAAATATCTGGATAATGGGAAACAAGACAACACTTAAACAGCCAAAGCAGCCCTAGTTTCAGAACAATGAAGTTTTCCCATATTGATGAAATATATTTTCTTCAAGGGATCTTTCTATCTTGTCAGCATGTAAGTCTATGGCTTTATGGAAATGAAAAGAAAAGGGGGAAGGTGGGTAGCAAGACTGTCATATGACAGGTCCTTAAGCATTCTCTTTGCAGGTCAAGCACTCCTATATTATACAAATCTCTCACTAGCAAAACCCCCCGGAGTGCCCACTTCCCTGCTAAGCCCACTACTTTTCTGTCTCATACCAACTCATAATTCTTTCTAGCATGTCGAAGGGTCAGATGCTGGTGTCCTCTCCTGCCCATTTGGTGAATCTGGGAATTCTGAGACAATGTTACAATTGCCTCATGTACACGGACAACCCTCTCCTCCTCCCACATAACACTAACACTTGTGAGAGATGCAGATATTTAGCCAGACTGGAGGCTGAGCTCTCTCAACTCAGGACTGGCAAGACCAGGCAGGAGGAGAAGGCAACTACACACACCACAATACCAGTCTCACATAACTCAACCACACCACTGAATCAAACACATAAACACACTAAGACATACTGAGGCTCTGAGTAAAAATTTACCTAAACAGCAGAGGCCTCCAAAGCAGACACCCAAGCAACTGCAAACTCAATACACCACACAAACAACACATAAACAACAAAATCAGTGTGCAAAGCAGTCACTGCCCTTAAGGCCAAATACAACACCAAACATACTTGTCATAGGTGACTCCATAGTCAGACACACTGACGTCCCGCTCACCAGACTGAGTAAGGAGAAGGTCACAATAAGCTGCCTGTCGGGTGCTAGAATCTGCCACATAACACAAGCACTCAGGTCTCTCAACAGCAGGTACAAGTACGACTCAGTCATTGTCCACACTGGTGTCAACGACCTGAGACGTACCTCCTTGGACTACATGAAAAGAGACATTGAGGAGCTCTCTGATTATGTAGCCCAGGCAGGTATGACCCTGACCTTGAGCAGTATCCTACCTTCACCTAGAATGATGCCACAATACAGTGATAAGATGATCAGCTTTAATAATTGGCTTAAATTCTGGTGTCATTCAAAGGGGATCCAATGTCTGTCTGCCTGGGATGACATGCTGGACAAGCCACAAGGGACGGCTTGCACCTGTCACCCCTAGGCTTCCGGATATTGGCAAAGGCTCTTGCCACCTCCATAGTGCCTTTTTTAGGCAAGGCTCAAATTCTAAACCTACCACCCTAGAACACAAAAAGTAAAAAGCTAAGGGTAATGCTGCTCAATGCCAGAAGTCTCAATCTCAAGATGCACGCACTCGAGGCCCTTCTCAGTATGGAGAACATCGATGTCTGTGCTGTGACAGAAACCTGGTTCAAGGCTCCTGAGAGCACCCCAGCACTAGCAGGTTTCACCTCATATCATGCGTTCCGGCCCCAAAATCCGGACAACACCAAGAAAGGAGGGGGGGTGTCCATATTCATAAATGACACCCACACCTCAAGGTTGGTGGCAACGCACGATGCATCGGAGACCATCCAGGTGCAATTAACCATAGGCAAGACTGCTCTGCAATTTGTAGCATGTTACAGGCCACCCTCTCAAACTCAGGAACCTCACATGGCCTTCCTTAAAACAATGGAGGGGATAAATGTATCTCCAAACACCATCATACTAGGTGACTTCAACTACCCTAATATAGACTGGGAACACTACTCAAGCCCAAACACTCTAGCCCAAAGGTTCCTGGAGTTCATAAACTCGAATGCCATGGAACAACTAGTCACCATCCCCACAAGAGGAGAAAACATACTTGATCTCATCATCACGAACATGGGATCACAATGTTCAACACCGAAGTATACCCCTCACTGGTGAGATCAGATCATAAACTAATCTCGCTGGAGGTCCTCATCCCGCCCCCACCTGAAATAAAAAGACCACAGTGAAAAACTTCTCAAAAGCCGACTTCACACTTCTAAAACTAGTGTGGTCTCCTTTAAGGCCCCTGAGCCAGTGGTAAACATTACTCAAACCGCTGAATCACTTACAAATGCCTTCTACCAGCATCTACAGGACTGCATGGATCAGGCAATCCCAAACAAAACTAAGACTCTTTGTACCAAAGGCAAGCGTCCAGTCTGGTAGACCCCAGCCATAAACAAGCTCTACAACAAAAGGAGGAAGCTACTACAAGATAGAGCAAAATCCTTGAAAGGTAAGACACCTTTGATCATTATAAGTAAAAAACTAAGAGCTCTCATAAAATCATCCAAGGCAAATTTTGAGAGTAAAATCGCCAAGGACTCAAAAGACAATCATAAGGCCTTCTTTAGCTATGTTAGAAACCTAGGAGGAAACTTCCAGATATGCTCAGAATTAGTTCAAAATGATGTGAAGATTACTGAACCTACACACATTGCCAACATACTGGCTGACAGGTTCAGTGCAAACTTCTCCCCACCCCCCCCCCCAAAAGCAGAGATATCTATACCAGAGGATTGTAGCCCCCCAAACATCTCCAACACCCAGGTGAGAACTGCTCTCTCCAAAGCAAAAAACACAGCATCCATGGAACCGGATGGTGTCCCCGGCTGTGTGCTCCATGAACTCAATGAGGAATTAAACCCGCAGTTAGGACAGCTGTTTAATCTTAGCCTCACCTCAGGATACGTACCCAAGGAGTGGCGCACGGCGACTGTGGTCCCACTTCACAAGGGCGGTGCCTCCACCGACCCTGGAAATTACCGTCCCATTAGCTTGACAAGCCTTATCTGCAAAGCCATGGAGAGGATCATAATGGAACTCATAAATAAAGACATAGGGAACTTGCAGACTTTGGATCCAACCCAGTTTGGCTTTGTCAAAGGCAGATCATGCCTTTTAAACTTGGTTGACTTTTTCGAGACAGTCACCAAGGCCATTGATGAGGGAAAGGCAGTCCATACAGCCTACCTTGACCTGGCAAAGACCTTCGACACAATACCCCACTCAGGTATCATCGAAAAACTCATCAGCTTGAATGTAAACCCATACATCACAAGATGGGTTGCAAACTGGCTAAGTGACAGAACCCACAGGGTCAGAGTTGCTGGAACCATGTCAGACTCAAAGCCTGTCACAAGTGGTGTCCCACAGGGCTCAGTCCTGGGTCCACTCTTGTTCGGCATCTACTTTTCTGAAGTACAAGCAAACACAGGAGGGTTATGGCTGACAAAGTTTGCAGATGACTGCAAACTGCGCCATAGTCGAAAACACATCTGACACAGATATCCTTCAGAAGGGCCTCACAGAAATGGATAACTGGTGCCAGAGCCATGGCCTAAAGTTAAATGCCAAGAAATGCATAGTCATACCCTTCGGGAAAAACAAGGTTACCCCTAGCTACCATATAGGTGGCAATCCACTGAGCACAGAAGAAGTCATCAGGGATCTGGGGACCCAGGTTGACAGTAGCCTTCGCTTGACACTCATGTTGCTAAAGTAGTTAGGAAAACCTTCTACATTGCCCACCTGATCATGAAGGGATTCACATCTAGATCAAGGGAGGTCATCGTCCCCCTGTACTCAACACTCATTAGACCTATGATTGAGTACAATGCCCCATTCGGAATGTATCTGACCCGACACCTGCAGCAGCTGGAAAGGCCCCAAAAGTTCCTCACCAAAAGGATAAAGGGTCTCAAAAATATGTCTTATGCTGCCCGACTGAAAGAACTCCAGCTCTATTCAGTCTCATACCGCTTGCTCAGAGGTGACCTGTGCCTGACATATAAGGCCATGTCAAACCCTGATTTGATGAATATGCTTCACCTCAAAAATCTAGATCCCTCAGAACCACAAGGGCGGAGACTTAAACCTTGACACGGTTATTAATAGAACATGCTGGAGGGACAGATTCATCACCCAGAGACTCCCTATGCTGTGGAACAAAATCCCGGTACATGTGAGGCAGAGCACCTCGCTGGCCTTGTTCAAGAGGAATCTTGACCAATGGATGGGGGATCGCAGATATACCCCAGGGATTACTTCAGTGTCACTGCTTGACAGAGGCACAGCAAAATAATAGGCATAGTTTTATTCAGACTAAAGGGGTGGCGAAAGCCAAATAACTATGGGCTAGGCTTATAAATGCCCTTGGGCAGATAGCCTAGTATGAACCTATGAACCTATGAACTACTCCTACTTAACCAACTCTCAATAGCTCACAAGCTCTACTACTTTCTCTACAAAACCCCTGCACTTCAGAATCTAATTCACCCCTACACCACCACTAGAACCTTAAGATCTAGTTCTCAGAACCACATAAATGTCATCAAACATAAAAATGATGCTGGTAAATCTCTATTTGCCTGCTTCATTGCCAGAATCTGGAACTGTCTTCCAAGCCATTTAACTTCCACCACCTCTGCTTCACAATTAAAAAAACTTCTCAAAACCCACTTCTTAAATAACTGGCATTGCTCATGTTACTCCCCAGGCTAGGCCATACCACTGCACCATTGCTAGAATGCTGCTAAGGATCATAAAGCTGCTCCCCAAGTCCCACTTGTAAAAATATTTGCATGGGTATTAGCTGACTACCAGAAATTTAGTCATTGTTAATGTCTGCTATCTATACACAAATATTTTCATATCATGTATAGCTCTGTTTTTTTTAGGTACTATTTCTGTCTCCTACGAACTGTAGTAGTGTTGGGAGCTTTTATCCCTAGGCCTACCTATGATCAACTGTAATGTATTGTTAATGTATTTTTAACATGTATTGTATTATGTTACCCTACATGAGACTGTTTTATCTCCTTTAACTGTATTAATGTCTGGAGCTTTTCACCCCGGACCTCCTCTGAAAATGGACCTGTGTCCAGTCGGACTTTCCCGGTAAACAAATGTAAAATAAAAAATAAATAAAATAAAGGGAGGTGAGATATGGTGAACATCTTCCATATCAAAACAGTTCTTTCTTATGTGAAACCTTTGTTGGCATGCTGGATAATTTTCATCCAAACTAAATTTGTGGTCCAGTAGACAAGTCCTCCTCCATTTATCTTCTAACTGCTGCCCCAGGCAACATATCCTATAAAGCTTTGAATTGTGGCATGGTTTGCAGAAGACCAATGGTCTAGGACTGACACATTTCAGTTTCTTGATTATGGACAGCAACCTAGGAATCATGACTCTTGTTGCTGATCCACTAAAGGAACTGGTCTAACAAGGGCATAACACACTCACAAGAGATCTTTTACTGAATCTCTTCAGCACTGGGTCACTAAGTCAGAGGGGATCTAAGCCAGAAGTAATGGTCATACCACATGACTGGTTACACCTCCAAGTCTGGGGTTACAAAACAAAGCTGGAAGTTCAACTCCAGTGAATTCCATTAAATATGCATGGTAGAAGCAGCCATTTATGTGACTGGAACTTTAAAATATGGACTAGCTCTATAATATATTTACTGATTTTTATCATTTACATAGACTTTAAAGGCACCATTGATAAGCTTATGTAATCTTATGTAATTCTGACCAAACAAAAAAGAAAGACAACTCTTGCAAAAAAAAGGTCAAAGGTATTATGTGGTCCAAACTTATGACTAAACCAAATGAACCAAATCAAATGTATTGCCATGGTTGTTTTAGATTAGCCAGGCATTAATGTGCACAGACCCTGACAGGACCATCATTCCTATTCAAATGTCAGAAATGGATGTCTGACACACAATAGGTGTAACAACAATACACAAGGACACTCTGCCAAGGTCATTTGTCATTCACTGTCAGCTCCTGGACACCTTAACCTAGACATCAACCTCCAGATCAGGTAAATGACAGCCAGCAACCTTTTGGCCTCCATCCTACAATCTTAATGATGACCTAAGATCAGTAGATGGGTGGTCAGAAGAGCAGTGGTCTACCAGAAGGTATGTGGAAGAGAACTCTCTCATGCTGACTGATTGGTTCAAGATAAACTTCAAAAGGACTAGGAATAGTATAGACACGCACAAGACTCATCTAGTTAAAAACTCTAAATGACATCAGTTCGCAAAAATCCTGCATTTGGAAAAATAATACTGCTAATTACGTGCAATTATAGACCCCTCCAGTTAATATTCATGGATAAAACATGTACATCTAAGTTATAAACAGATCACAATTCAAGGACATATTGTCAGTAAATACACAGTAGATATTAATCAGAAATCTACAGGTAGCTGATATTGAAAACAACCACAAAATGAGCAACAATGTTAACGCAAAGTCAGAACATAAAAATGAAGTAATTATTCCGAGGTTGTGGTGGTCCTTAAAAGCCATTCCGTGGTTTTGTAGAGCCACGGGTAAACCTACTAGTGAAACTACTAATAATGAAATGACTTAAACATATGTTCCATCGTAAAACAAGCCAGAACATATTCACATTCAAGGTGTACTCTACAGGAATGGTATGCAGTGCAAGAAGACTATTGCTATTCAAATCATTTGTGTGCATTGCTTGTCACTGAAGGTATCATGTCGACCTTGTTGTTAAATAAAGTTATGCAAAAATTCTTTCATTAACTGTGATATCAACGAGACAGAACACAGGTTCATAAGTAAGTACTACGCGAGCTCCCCTTGTGGACCACTTTAAACACAGCTAATTTCAATTCAAAGGTGAAAACAATCAAACCTTGTACCTTATGTCTGTGAGGTGATCGCCTTAACTATTATGCCAATCCCCAGCATCATAAACATAACATCAAAAGTGTTACATACAAATGTCAAGCATTCAAATAAATGACAAAAAAGAAAAAAAAAACTTCTGGCTGTATAAGTCAGATATAAAAACACCTTCAAATGCAGAACAGAAGCGAAAATCAATTCACCAGCCCAGTCTAGACCTGCATCTTATGAATGGACTGTAGTATACAAAATCAGAAAACAAATGAAGCAAAGTTGAATGTTGCTAATCCAAATTGACATTTATAAATAAGGGCATTAAAAACATGAACAGGGTAGCAGCATATGTGCATGATTTTAAAGCAAATGATAAGAATGGCCCGACCTCAAATCAGGTGAAAAGCATTGTACCATACTATTACCACAAGTAAAATTCAGAATTAAATGATTAAGATTATTCAGTAACCAAGTAGCACCACTGAAAGAATAATGCCTTCCAGTTATGTGCAGCATAAGAAAACCCATGATGGTTGTAGAATAAAAAGCCTTTGAAGAGCCAAACAGCAGTCAGAGAAGCATCATCAGAAGCATTGCAACACAGGAAGAGTAGTGGCAAATGAATGTGAAATCAAGTAAAATGACCTCAAAGTTACAAAACATAAACAACATCACTAACTGCTAACAACAGTCCTTATATTAATCCAGTCCAAGAGTTATGGCCAATTATAGCTATCAGCCTGCAATAGCAACTTAAATAAATTCTGACAATATAATCTGCTGTAATTTACATTCAGTAAAATATAACATGTTTGTGCCAATGCAGATAAAATGCAAAAGCACGTAACATGTAAGCTTACTGAGCTGTTACACACTCCCTTGTATAAAGCTACACAATTTTTCTGGATGGATTATTCATCAAACATTATGAGAAGCCTTGTACACATGAAAATTAGCACTACAATTTGCCTTCCATATCCATATACACATTTCTGTGTGTGCATTGCAGACTGTGTATACTGGAAACAAATGAATGACAACGTAGAGCATATAAGGATGGCTTGTACCCCCTACATCAGTAACTTCTTTGGCAAAAAGTCTGTGTTTGTCCTCTAAGGGAATATAACTGCTACTGAGAAACATCCAGTAATATGATATGATAGGGAAGGTGGATGAAAGCTAATGTTATGATTTGCTGTTACAACAATATTTCACTGTCCACTCCGCAGACTATGCAGAGGCATAGTAATATGCAGCATGTACCTTTCTTGACTATACTGTAGCTATCATGGACACAGGAATACAGTAGGTGGTAGAAGGGCCTGCAGCTAAAGAGAAATAAACATTAATAGAACTAGGGAAAGCAGGGAACTTACAGACTCCATGGAACAATTGTTTACCATTGTAAAACAAACAAGCAAACAAAATACGCCAATTTTAAAACTAGTGAAGGCCACATATCTTCACAAAAGGTACACCAGTAACCCACAAAGAGAATGCCACATGCAAAAGATATTATTGAAAAAAGACTTCTAGATACCTACAGGCAAAGGACACAGGCATGATGAAAAAAGAAACAGAATGCCTGAAAAATATGACAGAATATAAGAGAGAATGGAGTGGATGATGGAAGTGGTTGTACTATACACAAGACAATGGTACACAAACTAGATTAACACAATGAGTGTTACCATAGCGGGCTGCACACTATATGTGGTCTTTCACTTAAGAATGAAATTATATGACTCTGAACTTATGAGGTGACAGAAATCAGCAGAGAACATGCTATGTGTGAAGGGAAAACCAGCACAGGCAAGGCCGTGCTTCTGTCGGTGCTGTTCACCTGGGAAGTGTTGTGTAATCTGCAGAAGGCACCAAGGCATAGCTATATGCATAAAGGCACAGAAGACATCACATAAGTGACACTGTTAGACAGTGAAGCACATGAGCAAAATAATAATCAACATATGAACCTCAAAAAGACAAGAAGCCACTCCCATTGTTATATCTGAGAGACATGATAAGTGTGGCATGCCTGAAATCATTCGGACTCAGAGTCTACACAGTTTGTGCCATGCTATTACATCTAGGTACAGGCAGATGAACAGCTACATGGAAGAAAAGCACTCTCTAAAATGAGGTTAGGGAGATCAACACTACTAGGAATAATACGCCAGACAACAAGTACGACTTATATTGTGGGGTTTGTTAATTTCAAATGTTACTGCACATTGCCAAAATGTACAGACAATGGCTGTGTCTGGAAACATGCTGCAGGGAATAGGGGGATAGGCAATAGTGAACAACATGTAAGTTTCACATAATATGCATGTGGGAAACAAGGACCAAAGATAGAGAACAGGAACTACTCAAAAGAAAACAAAGTACAGCCACTTGTCATGCAATGGATCAGGCCGAAATAAGAAGTAGAACATAGACAAAGCAATGACCTCACCAGGATGAACATGGTTTGAAGGAGGCTTCTGGTGGAGTACATTTTTGTAATAGCTGAAGAAACAACAGATGCCCTAAGAGAAATCATGGAACACATAAGTAGGCTGAGCAGAAATGACAGTAACGTGTTAAGGATGCACATTAAATAAATTACAGTAAACGAACTGCAGTGGTGGTGCTGCAGTAGCATTGTCGCCTCACAATAAGATGTCCTGTTCGATTCTCAGCTAAAGCGTCTTCTGTGTGGAGACTTGTGTGAATGGGCGTACCTTCGTTGAAGGTTGTGCATCAGAGCTGGCAACTCGGCACGTAAAAATCTACTGCCAATCATTAGCAGACCAGAGTTCCGCTGTGGCGACCCCTAACCAGGAAAAGTCGAAAGACACAACAACATGAACGCACAGTAAACACTCAAATAAAGAACGGTTTGATAGTGACTTACCACCACTGATCGTCTTTCTTTTTCCACATCTTGTTTCAATGGATGAATAGTCATGCTCAACATATTTGGTTACACAAACTTGGAAACTTGGAGAAAGTAAAAAAAAGCTCATTTTCTCTCAGTTACTTGACTCTAACATGCAGTCAGTGAGTATCCAAACAAGCACAGGCATTCACACTTCAGTCCATAAAAGTTAGCAACCTACAAAGGATAGAACAAGTATTTCTGAGTTTAATGACTACATTCACAATGGTATTTATAGACTATCCCATATGTGTGTATGACAAACATATACACAAGCACAGATATATATATATATATATATATGTATATATATATATATATATATATATATATATATATATATATATATATACACACATACACATACATATACATATATATATATATATATATATATATATATATGTACCAATGGAGGTTTTCAATGTAAATGGAATATTCCTTTCAGACAACTCTGCATGTATAGTTACAGTACTTCTCACCAAGATAGAAGCTGTTCCAGAGGAGCAGATAACCCATGACAGTTTCCTGCTGCCACTTTATAAATCTGAAACTCTCAACATAGTGTGCTACATACAAAAGGTACACCTGCCACCTGTAGAGTACTCATCTACTTGGCTGACATAAACCTTCATGGACAACACTGACACAGTAGCACTTACACATGCATATTTAAAGTGATCCCTCATCATATTGTCATGATATTTGAAATGTATGCATGTTTGATTTCTACATTTGTCCACATTTCTTAGCAATTACATGAATCACAGGCATTCACAGCTTAGAGAAAGCAACAATTACAGGTATTCAAAATTACAAAAAGATTAATTTTCTGTACAAAAATGTAATAACTGTTTCTATGCAAAGCATAGCACACCTGTATACAGAGAGTGGTAATGCAGCAGTTGCTGTGATGTTGCAGCACAACACAGTTCTGGCAGGTAGGTACAATTTTGAGCTGCATAGGAACTCTGGCTGAAATTAGAAATCTGTGTGCATACTTAATAAGCATATAAACAATAACAGCAAATGCCCTATATTAAGGATATTGATTTTTAGTATAAGTAATTCTTATGTTTCTCAGTGTTCACTATACTACTGCGCTACACACTTAATATACCGTATAGTATATTGTTATGTAGCATTTGGATAGGTTGTTAATGATGTGTGGTTACAGACATTGTTCAGGCATTGACCAATCTATGCACACTTGGGGATGGTCTGCATATCATCAGAGTATCATTATATCCACACATATGTTATGATAATATTGCTTTAATCACTGTTAAGGTTTTCCATCATAGGGCATGAGAGAGAGAGAGAGAGACAGACAGAGAGAGAGAGAGATATATGCCAATTTTATAAATGTTCTATTATCTTAAATGATCTAACACCAAAATATCCTACAGCCACTATAGACCCTGAGGATTATAGTGCTGCTGGAGTAGGGACCTCTACACAGCCTAGGGAAGGAGAACATAGCTGGTGGGTCTAAGTATATTAAGTCTAGACAACACATTCTGAACACAACTCTGCTAAAGAGGGAGAAAGGGGTGGGTTGGCGTTCAATGACAACTATGTTTACGTTTGTTAATTTTTTCAGAGATCCTGTTTATGGTACTACCACATGTAGGATGTGAAAGCAGTTATTTTGTTTGATTTATTTATTTATCCTTTGCTTACTGGGTTAGTCTCACAAGGCTGTTGAACTCTTTTCAGGAGAAACTCAAGATGATATTTATACTGATTAAGGAAATTTGGCCATGGCACAAAGGATCTTCCCCTTCTCTTTTGAGTCTGAGCCACTAGATGCACTGGAGGGCTGCTTCAGGGCTCCAACACTTCCAACTTGAAGAGGGCGTTGTGGCCAGTTTTGATGGTGAAAGACTTGAAACATATGTCTTAATGGATTTAATCCAGGAGAAAGAGCCAAAGGATGGTGATAAGGCTGAATGGAATGCAATGACAGAACAAGTATTACAGGAAAAGGAACTTTCTGAAAATGTTCTTAAGAAACTAGAAAAGAAAGACACAAACATTGGGATTTATGGTGTAGCTCTGGTTGTATGTTTAGATGCTGGAGAAGCTGGCCTTAAGGACTTACACCTGCAACATGGTGAAGTGACAACTGATACAAGTGCAGAAAAGAGAGTTACAAAGACTAATGCTATAATTCTGAGTCAGGCAGACAGAAGAAAAAGACGTGGTGGAAAAGGGAGGGGCAAGAGTGCAAATGAACACTGAAGTAATGCATATGTAGTGAAACAGACTAGTGGTAAGAATCAAATCAAAAACCAATGAAGTCAATAACAGATATAACATTAATAATATTATTTTATCACAGGGCTTTGACTTACAAGATGCAAGAGCTTTACTTCACTTAGGTAATGACGATTTTTATGAAGTGGCATTTAAAACTCATTTTTAAAAGAATGATTTATGAATGAAGCTTAAAGCATGACACCAATGTAGAAAGACTTCTTGTTTTCAGATTTTAAGCATGTGATTATAAAGAGACTTAATTGTTCAGTTCATAACGTCAGACGTAGGGAAATATGAGTCCTTTTCGGATTGTAATAAAGTACACAATGCTAATAAAGTCTATGATGAAAGAAAAATTTGGTCAGGAGGGTTGGAAGTATGTGTAACACTGAATGTGAATAAGGGAAATACAGTGTGTACCAACAATTATTTTAAATCCTTAATAATGAGGGCAACCTGAGACTTTATATTTTACTATTTTTGTGGAGAAACAACACTGTTGATAGCAGACTGATACGGACAATGTTCAGAAATGGGGCATACTACCACGAATTATAAATGAATACATAGAAAATCTAATAGGAGTGGACATTTGTGGTTTGACTGCCCAGTCTTAGAACAAGCAAGCTAGAATTAAAATAATAGAGCTTAGGGACAATTAGTTGAAACTTTTACTGAAGATATTTGTGAAGAAAAAAGTATTATGTGAGGAATGAGTGATAAAGAAAATGTAGAAAATGGCTTGAAAGGATGACAGAAATGCAGATGGTAGTGGTCTGCAGAGAGAAACGCCTCAGATTCAAGCCAAAAAAATAAGAAGCAGAATTAAAAAGTGATGAGGAGAACAGGTAGAGCTCAGAAATGGAAAAAAAAACAAGAAAAATGAACAAACATAATTTGGGAAGGATTAGGAGACAAAATGGAAAAATAAAATCTGAAAGACACAATTTTTGTTTCAATCTGAGACTTTGCCATTGATACCAGGTGGTTGGTAGTATCTAATTTAAGTTACCTAACAAGCTTTTTTGTTTTTCAAAAAATGCTTCCCAATCTCCTCCCAAAACATTCTGTTGTACCCTTTCTAAAATAAAGAATCACATTTTTTTATCTTTATAATCAATACTGTGCCGGTACAATGCATTTCTACTATCTTTTTTTTTCCTCCTTTGTCTTAATGCCCTCTCAGTCTTTCCTATATAAAATGTGCCACAGGTTATACACAGAGTGAGGTAAACAACCTCTTCAATGTTGCAAATAAGCCTACAATTACATTTTAATTCCCTTGGAAAGGAGGCTACTATAACATTCATACCTCAGTGACAAAGTCTTGATTAATGGTATTTTACATTTGAGAATGGGGAAGCTATGAATGTTAGAGTATGAAAAAAGAATTTTGAGCCCTTGATAAGCCTTTTAAATGTTTTAAACAATGGAACAAAAACTTTATAAAACATAAAACATTTTATTAAATAATTTAAGAGAGTATTTTAATACTAATTAGGTTCTTGTAGTGTATTTGCTTCCATCCCTCCATTTGAACTAAAACTGCACTTCTCACTTTACAGATACTGTCAATACAGCTAGAGATTATGGCAAACTAGTTTCCTCCATGTTTATAGACTTGTATTAAGCATTCAACACGATCTGTTGCAGCAGACTTCTACTTCAAATGTTTTTACTAGGTATATCTCTGCCCTCCCTTTTATGGTTCACATACCACTCAACTGTCCAGATTTTCACAGAATGTCCAGATTTTTGGTCCACATTTCTGGTTTGTTTCTCATAAAATTTGTGGTTTTCAGGCAAATTGCTGGGATGATCTGAGGATTTAAGTGACTAAACAATGACATACATTTGAGTTTCAGACTTCAAATCCTTCAGAAAATGTATGTTAAAACAAACCCTGTTATTCTAGCAACTTTCTAAGTTTATAAGAGTAACATTTAAAATATGTCCCTATTTTCGGGCCTTTGTCCCCCCATTTTGTTGAGATTTGTCCAGATTTCTTGCCCTAAAATGTTGAGAGGTATGGGTGCAAAAGCTACTCTACCGATAGGTGTCAGTCAGTAAAATGGCACTCTGCCCTCTGTCCATACCTGGGATGGGACGACGCAGTGGTGCAACAGTAGCATTGTCACCTCACACCAAGAGGTTCTCCGGTTTGATTCTTGGCTGGGGTGCCTTCTGTGTGGAGTCTGCATGTCCTACCTGCAATCGTGTGGGTTTTCTCTGGGTGCGCCGGTTTCCTCCCATGTTACAAAGACATGCATCTGGAGCATTTCTCCCCAGGCCTCCACTGAAAATTGGCTTAGTTCCAAGTCGGACTTTCCCGGTTAACAAATAATAAAAAATAAATAAATACCTCCCACTCACCTCTGCTGTACTAGAAGACTCTATCCTTAGTACCTTTCTTATTAACATTCTTACCAACACCCTCCACGCATACGCACAAGAGGCATCCCTAATACAGTACACACATGACTCCACATTCATATGCACATCAGACAACCTGGCACTGTGCAAATAATTCCTCAGGAATCATTCAAATTTGAACTGCGTATACAAAATGGCATAAAAAAAATCGCCAAAAACTAAGGCTGCACTATACAGCCAAAACGTTCTCAGCAATGCAGCAAAAGTTGTACTTGTCACTTCTTAACTTTTCCTGTCTCTACTTTATGGTGCTCTCATACTTACAGATCTCCAAGTATCACAAAAAGCAAACCTTCAACAATGCTATAATAAAGTGGTTAATTTTCCAGTAAATACCCCCTTCAGTAGTACCCCTTCAAGTAATATACACACAGATACTTAACACCTATGGAATTATTCAGCATCTATGTACTCAATCAGTCATTACAATTCAGTGACCAAAACCCCTCTCTGTCCACAGACCTATCAAATATGGTGGGCATGGTCTGTGCTCATTCCATGTTGTTAAGGCCTGGAACTCCTCAACTGTATTCATCAAGTCAATACCCTCTCTGCAGTCCTCTAAAATCTTTCTGATAGACGTTTTAACCAAACTCTGGCACTATTCCTGCTCAGCTCCAAGACAAACTAAATCCCTAAATATGAACAAGTACCTGTTTGTACCTTGCAGCTCCTCACTCTTCCTTCCTTTCTCACTTCCTTATTTTGATCAATTTCTCACCCCTGAGTCTCTATTTAAATATGCCATAGCTCTGTTTTTTTCTCTCACTACATATTTCAGTTCCTGTTTGTATCATACTAACTTAGCTTTAATTTTTCCAAACTGGATAAAATTTCTCTAAACATTAAATCATTGTTGTATATATAGTATCTATTGTTAACAAATTTTCTCGCACAATGTATAATTTCATATAATTATTTTTTATTGTAGATGTTTTTGTATTATTGTTGAAGATTGCAAAATTATTGCTCTTAATATATTTTTGTAATACTCTATAGCTTTACTCCACAAACTTCCTCTGAAAATAGGCACTTACCTAGTCGGACTTTCCTAGTAATGAAATGGCAATAGATAGATCGCAAGATAAATAGAAGATAGATGAATAAATAAATAAATAAATGTAGTGTTAGAAAAAGGGAAGTGGAAAATTATTGTATGAAAACATAGACAGTAATGTAAATGAAATAGGGACAACATTTCTTTTTTAAAGAAATAAAAGAAAGTTTCAGCATTTTAGGTAAACAAGTAGAAACAAGAGAGTGTAAGATGGATGCAACATCAGATGAGGAAAGTAACATGAAATATAAACAGGAAGAAATATTCAGGTAGCTTAAAGAATGTAAGTTCAATGTATGAAAAAGAAGAATTTGAAGAAACAAAAATGAATGTAAAAAGGATGTCTGGAAAATAATTTAGAAGAGGAAATAAAAATGAAATAGGATATTGCAAGGAAAGGAAGGAAGGAGTCAGAATCAGTCCTGGGTAGATAAAGGTATGGATATAATAAAGGAATACATGAATGTGAAAAAATTGTTTATTAAAATATTGAATGAGCAGTTGGAGAAAGGCATAAAAAAGAAGAGATGCAAGGGTAATTAAATTTATGTGTAATAAAAGATGAAAGAAAAGATATAAAAATGACAGACAAATTACACTAGGAAATGCAGTTTATAATAATTTATGAAAATAATGTAAAAAATAATGCAGAAAGTATTGGGCAGAGTTATAGGGAGTAGCATTTTTGGTGTAAAAAGAACAGATGTGAAAGCAAAGCTAGTTATGGTAAAAGATGTGGTCAATATGATTTTATAGTTTCACAGATTCATACATTGTTACTAGGTTAATGCCCTGCGGGGCCTTTCTAAGCCTAATCAAGTTTTCCTGAAAGAATAATGATTCCTTGTATCAAAATATGACATTGAGGGCAAGGCATTTATAAGCTACCTCTGTCCATATAGGTGCCAGGCCTGGTTTAAATTTCCTATTCCCCATCCACTTGTCTAAGTTGTGATAAAACTGGGTAATACACAAACTCAACTTCATATGGATGGGAAGTCTGTTCCCTAGGAGGGGCAGTCTCTGGGACACATATCTGTTTCTCCAGCAAGTTCTGCTTATGTGATAGACAAAAGTCAGGTCCCTAGACCTTGTATATGTGGTACTCTTTGACTTATGAACATGTAGGAGATTCATAGGTGTGGGGTTTGCAGATGCCTTGTAATCTAGGCATAGATCACCCCTCAGCACTATATAGGAGACTGAGTAGAGGGAAAGGGCTTTAAGGCACTGTGTAAAATGCAGGTTTCTTATGCCTTATACTCTTTTTGTAAAGAACCTCTGAGGTTACTCCAATTCCTTCATATGCCTGGTCAGGTAGTATGATTGGTTTGATAAGGGCAGAGTGCAATGGGATAATGACCACTTTGGACCTAGATGCCATGTCCTTACTTATAAGATGCACAAAATGAAAGGATTTCCTCACCACTGTGACCATGTGGTGGTCAAAGGTAAGGCTACTGTCTGTGTGCCTGTCCTGATCCCTGAACACTGACTAGACTCTTAGGGGTATATTATCATCATGGAAATTAGTCAGGATGGATGACTTCCATAAGGGTACAATTATGCATTTCATAGCATGGAGTTTAACACTATGGCTTTGGCACCATTTATTACTCAGAGAGAGACCTTCTTGAAGAAAGCTAGTGTCTACAGGGGAGTCGATGATAACCCCAGTGTGCAATCATCTGCAAACTTAGTCAGCCATAACCTTCAGCATCTGTTTCCATTTCAGAGAAATAGATGCCATAAAGGAGTGGGACCACTACAGAGCTTTGGAGGAGACAATTACTGACTGACTTCTTCGTTGAGGTGGTCTCATGTATTTTGATTTTGTGGGTCCTATCAGTGAGCCATCTGGCTATCCATCAGGTGATAAAAGGTTTTATACTTAAATTAGTGAACTTGTCTATAATCCCTGAGTGGGGTATTATATCAAAAGCCTTGGCCAGGTCAAGGTAAGTTATGTACACTGTCTTACTTTCACCCAATGCTTTGGTGACACTCTCGAAAAGTCCACCAGATCTAATAGGCATGTACTTCCTTTAACAAAGGCCAGCTGTGCCTGGTCCAGCATTTGCAGGTTACCTATGTCCTATTTTTTCATGTCCATGATGAATCTTTCCATGGTCTTACATACAGGACAAGTAAAACTTATGGTCCTGTGGTTACTCAGATCAGTGGTTGGACCGCCTTTATGCAGAGGAATGAATGTAGCAATCTTTCACTTCTTGGGCACAAAACCTGACTGTAGGCTCCAGGTGAAAAGGGATTCAAGTAGACAAGAGAGGACATATTTCAGGTTATTTATTAAACATCGTTGAATGTTACTAGGGTGCATCAATGTAGCATTTTTGGCATTGTTCCTAGTAATTGTTGTGGGGGATGTGGTATGCAGTATTTCTATGGAATATCAAGGGGGGGTTGTAGCTATGAGAGAAATTTAAGATGAACCTGCCAGCCAACATTTTTGTGATGGCCTGCAGTTTGGTGTGGGTGATTCTATTTACAATAATTTCTGCACACCGTTGCATATTTCCCCTGAGGTTGCTGACATATCTGTATAATGCTTTGTGGTTGTCCTTTGCCTGAGAATCTATTTTTCCATCAAGTTTAGCCTTTGAAGTATTAACTAATCCTCTTTGCTGCCTATTTAGATTTGATATGAGGGTTTTAGTATGTATGGCTTTGTTCCTCATATGCTTGGCCAAGATTTTTTTTCTTTTGTTATATAACCGATTGATATTGTGATTCCACCAGGGTGGCTTGTCTTTTGAATTTGTCTTATTCGTAATACAAGTAGGCATAGCTCACTCTATACAGCTATGAATATGGTTGCACAGAGATTTTGTAAATAGCTCAGCATATGCTATGGTGTTTATTGGGTTAGGGGATGCTTGGAATTTAGCCAAGTTGTACAGAAAGGATGGAATAGTTCCTGAAGGTTTTTGGTTTCACTGGATCCAAATACACCATTATAGAAAATGTATGTTTAAAAACTATAGCAAATACTATACTGAATAGGAGGGAAAAGGAAATAATGCCTTGGCAAGACATGTACAAGATAACCCAGGACATTAATTTAAATTTAGGGTTATTGAAGAAGTAGTGGGGGGAACCAGAGGGGGCCCAGTGAATTTACTACTTGAAAAGCAAGAATTAGGGTGGCAATTGATTTTAAATGCCCATAGCTTTCCAGGACTAAATGATCAATGTTCAATTGCATGCTTATTAAAACTTAGGAACCTGATGTGTTAATGAATTATCCTATTCAATACAGTATTTGATACAGATTTTAAACATAAATCGTATATAATGGTGTAGTTAATATGTATTGTTTGAGGTGAGTTTTGTTGTAATATTATTATGAATAAATACTATTTTAGATGTGAAGTAATTCATATATCTGTATGTATTTATTTTTTTTAATAAGTTAGTCATGTAATGTAAAATGACTATAAATGGAGGGGTGGAATGTTTTTAATTTGTCTGAAGAAGTTCATTAGAATTGGATGAACAAAAGCGCTCATGAATTAATGTTTTATTATCCAGTTCTTATCTGCTGTGACATTCATTTGTTTTTTTGCTAGTTTTTAACATCAGAAAAGATAGTATAGGTTTTGTGGGACATGGAGGGCACCTATAGATTGCAAGGATATAATATGAGACCCTGTTTATGGTGAGTTGGACATGCACGAGTTCCAGTGGGTCATACATTTTAAGTAGTCTGGATGTGAGGTTGGTTTTATTATTGACTTAGACTCCTCCTTTATTTCCTTCCTGTGCAATAGCTGGTCTAAAGGTGTGAAAGGCATTATAACCCCACATTGCTGGGATACTCTCCATGACATTAAACTATGTCACCATTACTATTCAGATCTATACACTCTTCAGGAAGAGGAATGCTTGCAGGGAGTGGAGTTTCTTGTTAAAGCTTCTAGCATTGAGCAGTACTACCCTAAGATATTCCTTCATAGGTTCAGTTAAGCTGGAAGATTTTTTTAGTTTGGTATTGTCTATAAAAAGCACTAAGGAGGATGGAAAATGTCATCACCAGTATCTGAAAGCCTAGAGGGGATAAGTCCGGACCATCCTAGACAAAGCCGAGTGGTCTGTCAACTGTGTCCTCCCAGGCTATCAGATATTGTACCCCCTTGGATTCACACCAGAAGCTATGTCAGTTACTAAAATCAATCATTTTTTTTGTTGGTAACATGGCATCTTCCTTGGAGAAGGTAGTATGCTGCTCAGTGCTAGTCTCATACCTGCCTGAGACCCATAATCAGTGAGCTTGATCATGTCTCACTTCTTATAGTCAAAGGAGGTATGTCTTATGTCATTAACACCCACGTGGACTATTATAGAGTAATACTGATACCTGTAGTTCAATGACTTGAATGCCTGTATGACTTGTTGGATCCAAACGCTGGAAGGGCAGCTAACTGTGACTCTCTCTTAACTCAGTCTGACAGGGGGGACATCATTGTGTCTCACTACAGAATCACCAATTATCAGGAAATTTAGCTGTGCACTGGTTTGCCTAAAGGTTTAGCAGTAGAGACATTGGATACAGTGTTACTATGTGTAGTTGTGCATGGTGTTTTAACGGAGTGTTCATGTAATGGTGAGAACCATTTCTTTGCAGGAGGTCTTAGAATTTAAAGAAGGTTACCTGTAAGTGTCTCAGCATAAGTAGTTTTACCTGTAGGGTCTTTATTCTATGCAGTAGTTGTGATACAAGTGTCATTAACAAACGGTATAGGATTAGTTTTGGTTGTATGAGACAGGTTTGCCTCCAGCGTTAAAGTGTATTTACACTGCTCACATAGTTTATTTGTTTTATTAAGAATAAACTAATTGTCAGTGTATATAAGGCAATTGCCTCAATGCCTCAGTATACCTATCTCAATCAGATTGACCACTGAGACAGTTGGGAAGTACATATCGATGGCTACTGATCTGGTAGGGAGGAGTGAGGGAAATTTAAATATTGAATAAGTCAGTCTGACAAGGAACGTGATGAGCAATGCCCAGCTGTGCACAAACTATACATAAAGAACACCTACTCTTTACAAGAGATGCCATGGAATCTTTTACATCCACCTGAGCTACCAGCAACTTAGGCAGAGGGAGTCTCAGTTTAACATCTGACCGAAGAACAATACACTTACGATCGCATCACCCACCTTAAGCTGCATTATAATGTCAGCAATTGATCTTTTTGGTGTGGGAATAGACTCACAGCCTTCTGCACCAAAGGCTAGAGTATACTTGTTGAGCAACTGACAGTGATATAAATAAGCACTAAGCTAGCTGCATTTGTGGTCAGTTTTAAGCCTAGCCAAATCCCCCCAAAGGTGAGAATAAAATTCTGTACCTTGTGATTGGAAGGTAAATATCTTAACCATTATACCAACCTAAACATTTTGAGAGAAAAAGCTGAAGGTGACATTAGTAACATGTGGTGTAGCAAAATCATTTGAAAGAGTGAGCCACCGGGCAATGTGAAAGATATTAGAGGCATATGGAATTGTAGAAAAAGTTGTGTCTGTAATAAGGAGGTGTTGAAAAATCCAGAGGAGAAGTTATGGTAATGAATTGATGGTTAGAAAATAAGAAATAATTGATGAGTTAAACAAAGATGCCCTTTTTACTGGTGAGGATTGTAATAATACAAATATATATTTGTGGAATGAGAGAAGCAAGATGGGAGATGGAAAAAAAGAATTGATTGTCATATGAAGATTATCTGCTTATTGTGGCTAAAACAATGCTTAGGTGACTGAGATAGTGTTAAACATTAAAAAACTATTAAAAAGATTGATCACCATTAAATAAATTAAGAGTAGGGGGATTGGTATAATTACAAAACTGAATGAGATATATGCTATAAGAAATATGTGTACTGGGAATCAACTTTGGGCAGAGAAATGCAGAGAAATAGAAGAAAATAAAAATGTATTGGTTTGGTAGCACAATATTTATCATTTAAGAAAATGTATATGTACTAAACATTTATATATTAGGAATTTGGGGTCCATAAATTTCAAGCTAAGATGGAGAAAGTCTGTTAGAGGGATTTTTAGGAGTCAAAATTGAACTTAGTTAAAGAGGGGTAATATATAATAAAATAGAAGAAGAGGTTTGAATTTAAAAATAACTTAGCATCTATGTATCTTGTTTGGGTAATGATGAGTTTCAAAGATTAAGAAAAATGATTGGAAAATGTTATATTTTAAATATGAAAAAGTATGGAAACCGTATTTGAGGAGAAGGAATAAGAAGGGAATATTTAAGGGAAATAATGTGTAAATAAAGTTAAGCAATGGCAGCTAAAACTGATGACAACAGGAATTATATTGAATGGCAACAGAAAAATATTATTTTGTGTATCCATGGAAATATTTAAAGAAGGATGCAAAGAGTACAGTACAAACATAAGAAGTTGTTTCATATGGAGGGAGATCCGCTGTGGAGAGTTTTGCTAGATATATTTCCAGTAAAATGGAATATAAAAAAGTAGAGAAAAGAAATGTGTTGAATATATTTGGGAAGAATAAGAAAACTTTTTGTGAAATGTAAGAAGAAAAAATGTATTGGGGAAAGTTTGAAAATGTGAATAAATAGGAAGGACTCAGAAAAAATAACCAATGATATGGGATTCATTCTCAGTTGAATGCTGTTTAACATCTTTATCAATAACTTCCACACAGCCATACGTAACACTAAGATCGCACAATATGCAGATGACTCAACTTTAGTCTTCTCAGCTTCAAACCTACCTAAGCTCCAAGAAAAAACACAAGTTGCCTTCTCAACCATGGAGAATTGGAAGCTTCAAAACCACCTTTCTCTAAATGCCAACAAATCCAAAATTCAACTATTCTCTCCCTCAAAATCCTTCCCTCTCGATAAAAATGCATTCCAAATTACCAGTCATAACAACTCCACCATATAAGCCGTTCCCTATGCCAGACTTTTTGGGGTAACTATAGATGAATACCTAAAACTTGATACCCACATTCAGCAAAACATTAAGAAAAAACATCAAAAACATGGCATGCTATACAGAAATATCCACTTTCTCTCTCTTTTGAAAAGACAAACTATCACCACTACCTAACTACTACCCTCACTAATGTACGGCGCTCCCTTACTAACCGATCTATATTCCCTTATCCCTTCCAATCTAGAAATCTCTTATAAAAATCTCAAAATTCGCCACCAAAGCCAAATACTCCTCCCATCATTGTACTGCCCTCCACTTGTTAAATTGGCTAGAACTCCCCAACTTCCTAAACTGCCTCCAACTCACTACAGCCCACAAGCTAATATTTAAACCTACTAAATGCCCTGCACTAACTAACATCCTACACCAATACACCTTGCACAGAGCTCTTACGATCTGCTCACCAAAATCTGATCCCTGTCCACAAACCTAACCGTCCTGCTGGACAGCTTCTCCTAACTTTTTCCTTAGCCAAAAAATGGAATTCTCTCCCTCCTTCACTAAGGACGTCTGAAAACTTTGACCACTTTAAATCTCAGCTACATTCCTACCTTTCCTCTAATTGGAAAAGCAACTGCATTCTCCCTACCTAGCCTACTAGTAACTCTCCTCCATCCTGAATTTCCTGAACACTTGGTCTCACTCTGATTGTAAACTAATCTAACAACAATATCATGAATGTATATATTGTAAATAATTTATTTTTACCCTGTTATTCTCCCCTGTCTAGTAATGATCACCTTACTTCTACCACTAAGATATTAGAATCTATTTACACAGTGAACAACTCATGTCTCTAACTTGAATTTAATATGTATTTTGTAACTCTTTTCATTATAATTTGTTTGTATTCTTTATATTTTCTATGTACTGTGGAGCTTTTCTCCCTAGGCCTCCACTGAAAACGGGCTTTCTGAGCCCAGTAGACCTCCCCGGTCATCAAACTGGAATAAATAAATAAATAAATAAATAAATAAATAAATAAATAAGAAAGAAAAACAGAAACTGACAGATAGGCCAAAATATGGTTTGTAACAATATGGGTATTGTGGAAAAGAAGAAATTATAGATTATGGAATAGGTTATATGGAAAAGAAAAAAATGATAGATTACTGTATAATGAAAATAAAGAATATGAAGATGTGTTGTGGGAAATAAAAAGATGGTTATGGAAATAAATATGTGCAACTGAGGGAAAGGTAAAAAAGATAAATATTAAGGGAGTATTGCTAATGTGATGACAACATGATTCTGACAACATAAAATGTGCTAATATTAATAATATGAAACTGAAAGAAATATTGTGAATATGAAAGTGTATATAATGTTAAATATTTATAACATTAAGTCATCTCCCAGTGCTACCACCTCCTCAGGTAGAAATAACCTCATTTTAACATCTTGTTCAAACGATGGAACACTTAGTAGTATAACACCCCATAATGCTTCAGTGCAATGCCATCAAGTAGAAATTAATCTAGTCACTTGGAGTGAAGGAGGAACCCACAGCCCTTTGATCTCCCAGTATCAAATGCAGCTTTGCTACATGTTCAACCACTGATTTTTCTGACAACTTTATAGAGGAAGAGATCTCAAGATTTGCCACAGGAAGATTAGACATATGATCTCTATCCGGCATGGTAGGGGAGGCCATAGTAGTCTGTATGGTAAACTGTTGGAGCAGATGATTAGGGATCTGAATGCTGTGTGAGGCCATGGCATACATGCATGTGGTGGCTCATTGACCTACAGGGCAAAGAATGAAACAGAACCCCTACTGCTAAGGCTGAAGGTAATGGTGGGAGATACTATGCAGAGTGTGTGTCTCATAGATGTTGCCATGCTAGGTAGTAAGTCACCTATGGACGCCATGGCTGCAGATGGAAATGAGGAGAGGCAGACCTGGCAAATCTGCCAATGCATGTTGTATTTTGCATCAACAGTGGTACCTGTGTCAGGCTGTATCTGCATGGACTGTACCTTGCATCATCATCAATGGTAACATCATCAATAGCCTGCATGGGTCAGGCTATATCTGCAAAAAAAAAAAAAACAGGTTATGAGCTGCCATCATATCTGTGCACAGTAGTATGAGGAGGCATCAAGATGAAAAGAGGTCACTGTGCCCCTCTACTTATCACTCATCAGACCCATCTTAGAGTACAATGCCCCATTTGGGATGTACCTTACAAGACACCTGCAACAGCTGGAAAGACCAGAGAAGTACCTCACCAAGAGGATCACTGGCCTCAAACAGATGACCTATGCAGCTCGACTGAAGAAACACCAGCTGTACTCGGTTGCATATCTCCTACTTAGAGGTGATCTCTGCCTGACACACAAGATTATGTCCAACCCAGAATTGATGGACATGCTCCACCTAAAGAAACCCTTATCCCCTCGAGCCACACGCTGTAGGGATTTAAACCTCACCACAACAATAAATAGGACGTGCTGGAGGGATAGATTTTTGTCCCAGAGACTTCCCATGCTTTGCAACAAGATTCCAATCTACATTAGGCAGAACTCTTCGCTAACACTCTTCAAGAGAAACCTTGACAACTGGATGGGAAACAGAAAGTTTACCCCGGGGATTAATTCAGTGGCTCTGCTGGACAGAGGCACAGGGAACTAATCTAAGGAGGTGGCGAAAGCCAACACATTATGGCTAGGTTTATAAATGCCTTCGGGCAGGCAGCTTAGTACCTACCTATGAACCTATGTCATCTATAGGTAAATCTACAGATATCCCCACTGCATGTATTTATGTGCACTAAGTCAGGTTTAGCATGTGGTCCTTGGTACTTAACAATGCCCCTAGCATTAATAACCATCAACCATTAATGACCATCAGAGATGCATCAAGTGCTGCTATCTGTGAACTGTTACATTTGACCTGGCAAAATTCCTTCCTTGTGTTTGTCAAATATTGGAAAAAAATCTGCTGAAAAATTTCTCTTCTGTGATTTTGACAAATGTATGCCATCCTGTCTGAACACGTGTGCCAAAAACTGGGCTTGGATGCTCTACACATTTTCATTTTTTAAAATAGGACATTTTTTCCATGTAGTTATTTACTCAATGCTGGGTGAACAGATTGGACTGACTGGGGAGATGATTTTTTTGAGTTATGCTACAGAATAGGAATTGCCTAGACATGGTAAAGCATTGTGAGTCTAAGTATGGTGGCTGCCAAAAAGCAATTACTAGAAAATGGAAATTATACTCCAGACCAACTTTACTAGAAGTAGTGAATATGGTAACAGAGATAAAACAACTGGAATTGGGATCTTTAGAAAAGGGAAGGAGCAAACTATATAGGACAAATGGGAATTGTGGGAACAATATATGGAGAGCAGAAATGAGGTTTAAGAGGCAGGATTTGAACATGCCATATAATGCTTAACTGACAATGACTGGTACCGTATATGTGATGTATAATGTTTACAACTAGAGATGTTTCAATGGTGCCTGCGATGTAAACTGTTTGCAACTAAAGTGATAACATTTTGTATGTTTTTCATTTACATAAATGTAAGATCGCCTTTGTCCTATGTGTAAATTTAACAAAGATGTTTGGAAAAAATATCTTTTCATTCACAGTGACCTGACTCTCCTTTCTGTATGTTATTTTTGAAAAATATGTCCTAACACCAGTACAAGTTATACTATCTAAGAGGGCTGTAAGTTCCCTAATAACAGTCAGAGACTCCTTGTGGATGAGACCATTTGTACTGACATGAATAAAAACAGATCCATATTTCCTTACATTAAGGCATTCTAAGGCATGTATCACATATTTTATATATTGGTTCCTGGCAAGCATAACACTAGTCAATGTTCATTATCTTCTCTGCAAATGTATCACTTACACAAATAATGAAATCTCCAATTGCAAGAATATATTTTCTGACCATATGTGAAGAATCTTCAACTTCTAGTTCAGGAATATCTGCTCTATCAGTTGTTGCAAAGGAATGATCTTCATCACCATTAGTCTTATTAAATCTACTATTTTCATTGCGTTTTACATTTGCAAGCATGCAGTTTTCATTTAGCTGGGTTTGCACATCCATAGCTTGAGCCACGTTGTCAATGACTGTCTTTTTCATCTTTTTTCTTACAGTAATGTTGTTATCATTTCCTGCAATCCGTGTGTTAAATAACAAAGCAGTGTCCTTTTAGTATGTATTCTGTTTACAGACATCTAGCCGTTTCTTCTTCTTTCTTATTTGTTGTGAACTTCTTTCTTTCTTTTTTTTATTTTATTGTAAACACTCTGAATCCTCAGGTTGCAGATACTTGTATCCAGAATTCCAAAGATGACAAGGGCATCATCTTTTTTGTTTCATAGGGCTGAGGGATCTTTACAGACAATAGAGGCATCATTTCCTAAATATGTTCTGTTTGTTTTTTGTTGAACATTATTTATCTCACCAGTCCAGTCATTAAAGATATGTAACAACAGTTCTCCAAGTTTTCCAATTGTGCAAGTGCATTTGTCATCAGTAAGTCTACGATTTATTATTAATAACGGTAAGCAAATCATTCAACTTTTGATGAAGAACAGAGATCACCAGTGTAATCCGGTGTTACCTTAAAATATACATAGCATTTATTACATTGTATAAATAAATATTAAAGTACAGTAAAGCTGTTGCTCTGACTGTACAAGTTCTGAAAGGTAGATGTTGCACTTTTTTTAAACAGTAAAGATCAATAAATCACAAAGACAGGATTGTTTAGATAAGTTCTGGAGTGTCATGTCTGAAGTCTGTGTAACTTTATAATTGACTAGATCCGTTAGAATACCTAGAGTTTGGCTGTTTAAAACCTATCCTTTTCCAAGAATTAACAGTGAAAATTAAAGGTAAACAACAAAATAAAAATTAAAGTAAATCTTATTAACAAGATATCCCTTCCTCCCTATAAACACTGAAAAACACTGGTAAGAAACAAAATATAATTGCAAATAACACTTCTCTTACCAGGCAACTTTGCAGTAAATCACAAAGACAGAATTGTTTATATAAGCAGTGGATTGTCCCCTCTGCAGTATGCAATGTCTCATTATTAACTGCCTTTCTGCCTTGTATCTTGTTTTATACCTTCTCATAAATCTCAAGTTGTTTACATGATTCTGACACTGTAATATGTGTTTTACCTTAGTTATTTGTATCTTATTCCATATTGCTATCCTTAGTTATTCTGAAATGAGAAATCCATCTCATAATTTCATTGTCCTTAGAAAGATATATAGCTCAGGTTAGCTTTGTGATGTGAAAACTAATACACATGATGTACACAGTATGGAAGCCTGCACACCAGTTTTTACAATAACAATTACTGCAGATAATAAAATTGCAACATTCATAGGTTCATAGGTGTATATGAAGCTAATGACCACTGAGGCCTTTTTAAGCCTAGCCATGCATCCCAAATCTCTGACAAGTTCTGATACCCTTGATAAGTATAAGCAGGAGCCTGGGAGATAAAACATTTGTAAGCAGGGGCCTGGGAGATTAACCATTTAGAGGCTGCCTATGTCCATTAGAGACATAGGTGCTAAACCAGGGATGAATTTCTGGTTCCACATCCAGTTGTACAAGTTAAACAAGGAGAAACTGTACTAGTCATATATGAGGAGCCTTCTGCAGAGAAGGGGAAGTCCCTAGTATACATACCTCTCTCTTGAACAGGTCCTAATTGTATCAAATGCAAAGTTTATGTCTTTAGAATGGGTAATTCTTGTGCTGTTTGTTTTTCAGATATGCAGTAGGTCTTCATAATGGGGTCCAAAAATGCCTTGTATGCCAGACATACATCTCCCATCACCAGCCTATAGGAGACAGAATACAGAGATAAGGCTTTGCGGTGGTCTGCACTGGACATGTTATTTATGCTCTTTATTCTTTTAATGATGAGCCTCTGTGGACTTTCCAATTGATTTATGTGCCTAGTTAGGTACATACAAAGGGAGCATTGTACTCAGTGATAGGTCTGATGAGTGCTGAATATGGTGGAACAATGACCTGGTTGAACCTAGTTTCCGTGCCTTTGTTTATAAGTTGCACAATGCAGTATTATTTCCTCACTGCAGGAGACAAAAGGCTAGATTACTGTATACATGTGCCCCAAGTCCCTGACTACAGGATTGACTCTTAGTGGTGTGTTGTCAATATGTTAGTTACGAGGGATGGCCGACTTACCAAAGGATACTATTATGTGTTTCTTGGCATTTAATTTTACTCCATGGTTCTGACACCAATTAAATGTCTGTGTCAGCCCTTCCTGGGGAACATTAGTGTCAACAAGGGAGTCTATGACTGCTACTAATTTGCAATCATTTACACATTTAGTCAGTCAGAGGATCCTGATAAAGGCCTTGACTTCAAACAAATAGATGCCAAAAGGAGTGGTCGCAGGACTAATATCAGAGGGACTTATCTGGTAACTGACCTTTTTTTGGAGGTGGACTCCTCAGTTCTAACTTCCTGGGTACTGCCTGTGAGTTGTCCGGCTATCCAGTGGGTGACATAAGGTTTTATAACTAACCTCTTGAGTTTCTTAGGACTGTAACATGCCCCTCTCATCACTTTCATCTAAAACAAATACAAGGAGAAAAACTATCCAGTCTTCACTTAATTCAAACGCACACAAACACACACACACACACACACACACACACACACACACACACACACACACACACACACACACACACACACATACACATGCACACACACGCATACACACACACACACGCACACATGCGCACACACACAAACATGCACACGCCCACGTGCAAACAACGCACGCAAATAAACTGGCCATTAAGCACTTTCAGAACATTTGCACTTTCTTCAAGTCCTTATTTTAGAAACTTTGTGTTGCCATATGATCTATTGCATCATTTTAAAGCTACACTAAAAATATTTAAAATGTCTGGAACTTCTTTAAGGATAGCACATAAAAGCAGCATAAAATATACTATGACCACTAATTACTATAACATATGCATAAAAGAGTAAACATACAGAGAACATTCAGTTTTAAAAATTATTCTGATTTTAAACCATGATTGGCTTCATTTTAATACACAAGTCAACAAAGAAATGTCAATTAACGCCAGGGGAGATTCAGCATTAATTTGTAATTGCCAAAACAGTCCTCTGGTTTCTATTTAGTCACTGCATGCTCTCTTCAAGGATTATAAGTTACTTTATCTAAGCTCTGAAAAGAAGTTGTGATCAGAATACTGGTAAATTTGCTTAGGTGATGCATTACTTGGATTTTACCTTTTAATGTCATAGGTATGCTTGTATATTCTTTATTTCTTTAAAGTTTCTTTCAGTTTTACCAATATGAAATGCAATGCAGTCCTTGCATGTCACAAGAAAACTAGCTTTTTGGTTTCACTGTGAAAGTAACAAGTTATATTAAAATATGCCATTCCATAAATGTCCATCTCATAACCTTCTTTTATAGAGGGACACTGATTACATCTACCACATTTCTAAAGTCCCTCTCCTTGTCCTGGTGGCACTTTCATTAACCTTCTATTAGGTTATTTGGAGTGCTTTTTCTTTGGTTACGAGTGCTTGGATATATAATGCAATGCATTTGTAGTTCCTGGTTCAGTATTTGTGGTTAACATGCTGGCAAGATATCAGTGGAATCAGGAGAAAAGTTACACAAAATGTGAACTTTGTGACTGGCAATCTGGCTGTTTTAATACAAAAACTTTACTCAACTTCTTATTAACAACAAAGAAAATGTTGACAACAAGGTCATGGTTTCTACCAGTTCTAATGATAATCCTGTGGATTGTCTACTTTTACCAGTGGACACACAGGGATCAGTATTGCCCCAGACTTCTCCAGATATTACAGCTTTTCAGAGAGGTGTCCACAATAGTGATTTTTATCCCCAAATGGCTCTATGGTGGCCCAGGGCAATAGCCGGACAGAAACTTTCCATGGTTTCTCCATTGAAGACTGGTTTCAGGAGATGATGTGTTTTGTAATCCAGAATAAAGCAAAAAATGAATCTCTGAATTGCCAGTTGAACAAATTTTAGAAAAAAAATCTACTAAATATTGCAAGCTTCGATAAGTGAATAGCTATCGCAATGAAAGTTTGAAAGTAATTCACAACCCTAATGTACTACACTATTGGAAATACTGGTTTAACAGATATTGGTTTAACAAATGGTTCAGAACTCCACAAAGAATTGTTGGCTTTGTTTGATAAGCACAATATGGAATTAATGGAATTACTTATGCAGGATGGCCAAAGAGAAATGGGCAGGATAGTAGCAGTCATTACTTTGTTGGACAGTTCCATTACCAGTGACGTATTGTTTTGTAATTACCAAGTTAAGTATTAAACAATTTTTACTAAGCTCAAATCAGTATGCAAAAATATTAAAAATAAGAGAGAAAAAAATTGGAAATACACAAAAATGAATATTTAAATATTTAGGCATATCCTGTTCCTAAGAATCCAAGTGGTGAAGAATTTATTGTTGATTCCAATGATCCTTTGGACTTTGGTTCCAGTGGTGATATTGAATACAAACAAAATGAAGACCCTTTAGACCAGTCTCCCATTCAGAGATTAAAGACACTAAAGATTCAGATTGCCACGACTCAAGCAGAGGTTCAATGTGTGGAACACTGTGACAGTGCTAAGTGGACCAAACAGGAGGTAGGTGGGTTCAGGGGAGGTGGGAACAGATGATATGTAATTCTGATTTTATTAACAATTAGCATCAAGACTAATTGTTATATAGATCAATGTTATGCTGATTTGTTTGAAAGGGATAATACTTTTGTTCCCACTAATACACTCATCAACTTTAGACTGTTTACATGAAAACTTTACCTGTCCTTTCTGTTTACCAACAATGATGAAGCTCAGTATCATAATACCTTGGCATTAAATTAAAACAAATACCAATAATCCACCTTGCCACCCCATTGTTAACTTATTTGAAAAGATTTGTGAACATGATGTGCTAGATCATTTAAACCAAATAACAAGGAATTCCTGGCACAATTTAATAGTAAAGAATGAACAGGATTTGCTGAAAAGAATATGTACTGATAAGAATATTCATATTATGAAACCCAGTTTGGGGGGGGGGTAGTGGTTCTGAACTATACTGATTATGTGTGTAAAACAATGATGATAGTGATTAGGTATACCAGGAAGCCTTTGTAAATGAAGTAAATATGGCATGCAGGAAAATTGACAGTATGCTTTTTGTCATGCCTATGCAAGGGCAGTTGGCCAATAATGCTTATAATTGTTTGATTGTAACATCCAATTGATAAATGTATTTATGTGAAATTAAAGAATATATGTGATAAAGTCAGCTATTCACTTAAAGATTCATCAGACTTTTTGAGACTCTTTGTAAATGATTTATATAAAGATCAATTGTACTTTGTTACTATAGATGTTAAAAGTTTATTTTCATCTATTCCCCATACTTTAGGGTTGGAGTATTTCCATGAATATTTAACAACATCTAGGGTATTACTGCTATTGAAAATAATACCCTAGCTGGGTTAATGGAAGTTGTGTTAAAGAACAAGTATATTTGTTTTGAAGGGGAATATTACCAATGGAAGCTATTAGTTGCAGTGGGGACAGTCATTTTTGCCAGTATTGAAATGGCTGAATGGGGAGAAAATATGCCCTTAACACTAAATTTGTGAATTCCTGGAACTTGTATACCAGGTTCCTGTATGACATATATTTTTTGATTGATTCTAAAACTTGGTGAACTTCTTGACTCTATTAATAACACCAAAGCTTGTTTTCAGTTTACTCGTGAAATATCTAATACAAAATTATGTTACCTGAGTGTGCAAATGACTAAGGACCTGATAAACAGAGCTCATTTCTAGCATTTTCAGAAACCTACTTACTCTAATTCCCTCCTACACTATAGTAGCTGTCATCCTCACTTTCAGAAAAAAAAAAAAACTAGTCGAGGGACAGATGAAACAGGTGGTATATTTTGCAAGGATGGTCTCAGAGGACAATTTGTTCTTTAAAGAGACTGAAATATTGAAAAATACGTTAAAAAGATGTGGAGCACCCTGATAAGATTCTGATTAATACTCAGAACAATGTGGTTCATAAAAGGAAGTAAGAAACATATACCCCATTGTTGGGTAGTAAAGAGAATAAATTTTGTGAAAATGTTTCCAACAAGAAATTGGTAGTTAATAAGTGGTATGAAAGGCAATGAGCAGGAGTTAATTAGTGGACAATTATTCCATTATGGAGATGATTAGTAGACTGTGGAACATTGGTAAGTTTAGAGTAGGTGAAAAGCATGGATTTGTGTTTAAAAAACAAGAAATTTCAAGGACCCAATGAAAGGATGGAAGGTTAATTCAAGTACTACAAGGGCAAAGAGAGAGGACTTACAAATGAATATATGAATCTATGAAAACATAATATATGTAATCAGTATCCTTCTATAAAAGAACGTTGTGAGATGGTCATTTATAGAATGGCCCATTTTAACATAACTGTTTAACTGTGAAACCAAAGTGGTAGTTTATCTTGCTATATGCAAGGTCTGCCACACATTTTATATCAGTAAAACTGAAAGAACCTATATTGATAAAAGATAAGAGCATATCTGCAACATTAAAGGAAAAAATATAAATAATCGGGTCACATTCACATTATCAAACTTTTACAAGTTCGAATGTCATATGGTCGAAACCATATGTTCAAACTTGTAAAACTTCAAATGTTTCAATGGAGATCTCCCTAAAGGAAACTTTCCCTTTCTTGCAATACAGCGTGATCTCGGAGTTGGTATTTTTAAGTAGTGGGGTGTGGGGGGTGTAGGGGGTGCCCCCTGCTTACAACTTTCAAGTAAGCTTTTTGTCTTTTTTTTTTATTACATTTTCGAACTTTTAAAGTTCAAACATATGGTGTTGACCATATGGTGTTCGAACTTTTAAAAGTTTGATAACGTGATATAGACCCTAAATAATCCACTGTCAAAGCGTATATTCTGGTCACAACTTTTTTTTTCAAATAACCATTAATCCTAGAGGGGGAGTATGGAGTGGACTGTCTACAATATTTTATACATTAGAGAAAGTAGGTGCCACTAAATATCTAAAGGTCTACTCATCAACTCAAACCGAGCAAACTGTAGTAATAATAATAATAATAATAATAATACGAGTGAGTAGCCACCACAATAATTAAGTAAACATGGCTGTTGAATTTATTAACATTTATTGCACAGTACAAGTAAAAAAAATGAGCGCTTTTGCGTACTGCCAGGTACGCTTCATCAGATCTTCAGAAGATATGATGAAGCGTACCTGGCAGTACGTGAAAGCGCTCATCTTTTTTACTTGTACTGTGCAATAAATGTTAATAGTTTCAACAGCCATATTTAATTAATTATCGTGGTGGCTACTCACTCGTATTATTTTTATTATTAATATTTTATACATACATTATACTAATTAAGTTCTTATTATATTTAGTGGTCATAATATATTTTGTGTTGCTTTTATGTGCTATCCTTACAAAAGGTCCTGGCACTTTAAATATTTTTAGTTTTGGTTTGAAATGATGTAATATATCACATGGATAAAGAATAGTCCTGTCTCATACAAGAGAAAGAAAGTGCTTAACAGTGACTTTGCGTGTTTTTTAATAATTTAAATGTGGAATGGAGAAGTTTTTTGACTCCTGTGTTATTTTACATTAGAGTGGCATGTACAGTCCACTGGAGCATATTTAATTTAGTTATCAGAGTTTGGAGTTGAAATGGAATGCACATGGGTTTCTTCATTTAATGTCTTGAGTTTGTCTACAATGCAAGAGAGGGATCTTGTGGTGAATGCCTTTGCTATGTCAATGTATACATACATGCATACAAATATTTCAAGCATGGGCATTAATGCCTTTCTAGCCTGACAATATATTAAAATGGTTTACTGTCATAATGTGGAATGGCACTTATGTGAAACTGGGATGGCCGAATTTGTGTATCCAAATTTCCGTAATACCAGACTGAAAGCATTCAAATTTGCCTTAGCAAATGTGAGTGTTCATTCTCTGATATGAGGTTGATGTTATGAATGGAGATTGTAGTACAGTGCATTTTGGGAAATTTACGTGTTTCCTCACTGTAGTGCGATCACGGGGTTGGTATATATAATATGCAGGGGGTGTGAGTGGTGCAGGTAAATTCATACATTGAAGTTAAATTCCAGAAGTTAGGGACCTCAAATGTCGAACATTGCAGTTGTCATGTTTGATATGTTGACAGCTCAACATTACCATTTTCAAGGTACTGATTTGAATATTTTAGGAAAAATGTTGTGCATTTCAACATTATGATAGTAAACCTAACAAAACACTTGTTCCTATAAGGTAGACAGTGTGAATAATTTCCATTACTTTTCTGTCCTTCTCAAAGAATTCCGCCAGGTTGAGTAGGCATGACTTGCTCTTGATGAAACCCTACTGGATTGGGTCCAGTGTCAGGAGGTTTTTTTGGGTCATTACTGGTCATTTCCATGATAATTATTTCCATGTCTTTTCATATGTGACTCATGAGACTTGTGGGTCTGCAGTTTCCAGGTCTTTAGATGGCCTGTCTTTGTATAGAAGGATGATGGTTGCCATCCTTCATATGTAAGACAGAAAACCTGTTTGGAAGATATGGTCAAATAGTGATACCAGAGGTAGTGACAGGTCATGCTTCAGCTGTTTAGAAGGCAGCCTGGTATATTGTCCATCAATGCTGTATTCATTGCCTTAGACAGGGCATTGAGGAACTGTTCCCTAGTAAGAGATGGGCAGGTAAATTTGATTTTATTTCTCAAGAGGAGAATGGGGGCACATGGGTAAAATTAGAGCTGAATTTGTCTACCATTAGGTTTGCTACATCTTCTGACTTTTTTAATTTATTTCAAGTCTTTTGGGTCTCTAATACCATGATGGGAAAGGACCTCATTCATAAGTCAAGGTATGATTAAAGTTCATGAAATTAGTATTGTTTCAATCTTTGATGCCAGCCACAAGTGCTCTTCGCAGCACCTGCAATGTGTCCAGTAATGACTCTATCTGCAATTCATATGGATTTACAAGTATTGGTAACATATCTAAATACGATTGTAGATTATATTTTATAAGACCCGTTGCTCCTCCAACTATTGGAACTGTCTTGGTATCTTTCTTCATATTGCTGTCATTTCTGCCTGCAAATCATGATATTTTATGATCTTATGTCTCTCTGTACGCAGGACACTGTAGTCACTGGGTGTGGTGATTTCAATGATCAATGCTACTTTTGTCATTTTTTTCATGGACCACTATATCTGGTTTTCTTGCATCTATCTTGTGAACTGTTGGTAATGGATGATCCCATGTGGTGTAGACTTAATTATTTTCTATGATGCTTTGTGGCTCATGTTTCCAGTGTTTTTCAGCCTCTTCAATACTATAATGCTTGCATAATCCCCAGTGCAGCAGTCTTGCCACATTATTATGCCCTTTTGCCATTGGTATGTCACAACCAGCAACAAGGTATGCAACTCTTTCCAATTCTGTTTTACAAAACCTACATTTGCCTGTTTCTCCCACATGTTCAATGGACTTTGTAAACCAACATATACATAGCCCACTACTTTGGGCCTTTCATCTTCTGATTGAATTCTTCTTTCCTTAACCATTCATGTGATTGATTCTGATCAACATAAGGTTTTTCTAGGAGTTTTCTATACTTGCAACTATATTTATGCATTTTCCACATTTCTCGCCTTCTCATCTGATCCTTCACTTTATATTCTTCCCTTTGTTTTTTGGCACATTCATTTGCTACCTGATTTTTATCTCTTCTGGTCTGATTTCCATTCCCACTTGACGCCGATATGCTTCTGATAGGCTAAGGAAGGAAGTCATCTTAGATTTATTCTAGTCATGGTTCACAACT
The DNA here is from genome assembly GCF_019279795.1 of Protopterus annectens. NCBI lineage: Eukaryota > Metazoa > Chordata > Ceratodontiformes > Protopteridae > Protopterus > Protopterus annectens. The sequence goes on along the minus strand of NC_056735.1, from coordinate 1,591,259,508 downwards.
TTCACTGTTGTGATGTCAGCAGATATGTGTGCAGTCCCATGATTGCAGAGATATACATGTAATCACTTTCAAGAAGGCCCATACCTCCTTCGGAATGGAGAATATAAAATCTTGGTATGCACTGATTTTTATAAATCATTTGATGAGCAGGAAGCATTTTTCTTCTTTTCCTGTCTAATCTATCCAACACCTTTTGGGGCCAATCAGTCACTCCAAAACTGTAAGTTAGGACAGTAAGTGCAAATTGGTTTATAGCTTGAATTTTGTTCCTAGATGTCAATGCTGTTTTCAAAATTAATTTATGTCTTCTAAAATATTCCTTACTAAGTTTTATTCACATTTGTTCATGTTTTATCATTGTTCCTTCATCAATTCACAAATATGTATACACTCCCTCTTGCTTAGGTTCTTTTATATCACATTCTTGTCCCAAACTTATATTTTCTTGGTGCTGCATCTTTGCTGTTCTAAAGGTTGCTTTTGCACATTTATCAAGACCAAATCACATTCTTCTATCATCTGAAAAAGTTTTGACTAATTGCAGTTGTGCTTTCAGTTCCTCATATGATGAACTATACAGTTTTAAATCACTGACAACGAGAAGCGAGAAGTCATTACACGTTGTTGTTTTCTAAAAGCCAAATTATACCCATGGACTAATTTGTTATGTAGACAGCTTAATGTGTTAAGGGCAAGACAGAATAGCAGCAGCGACAGGGAGACTCCCTGGAATACCCCCTTTGAATTTGTATCCCTGGAATAATAATTTGTCCTTTATCATGGCTTAAATGAAAAGTGGTCTGTCACTGTTTAATGGTCACTGTAATATAATCCATCAGTGTAGGATGTATCTTATACACTTTTTAGCACTCTTTTATCCATGAATGTGGGATACTGTTGAATGCATTTTTGTAGTCAATCCATGCCATACATAGATTCTTCCCTTTTTTACAGTTCTCCATTATGACTATTTAACAAGAAATGATCCTTTGTTCCATATGACTTTCTTTTATTGTCCTTTTCTTCTATTGCCATAATTGAGTTTTCTTCTAAATGACTATAAACTTTTTGGCATCAATTCTGGTGTATAGTTTATACGTCGTTGGGAGGCAAGTTACTGGTCTATAATTTTTAGGGTAGCTTGCAGGTTCACTCTTAAGTAGGAACATTGTTTTTTCTGCTGTTAACTAGGCTGGTGTCAGTTTGAGGTGTGCATATAAATACTTCTTACTCATGGCTAAATATTCATATAAAGATGTTAATACTTTTAACCAGAAATTAGGTACTACATCTGGGCCTGGGGTTTTGCAATTAGAGGCTTGTCTTTACTTTGTTTCAATCTCTCTGGCTGTTACTTCATCCCATTTCTTATACTGTAGCTTTAAACTTAGTCTTTCTTTTATTTCTATCCATTTAGCATCTTTGCTATGTTCCACAGGATCTTCATAGGTACTTCTCCAAAATGCATCTATTTCTTCTTTTTTTTGGTGGTCTTTCAATTCCTTTCACCTTGTTTCCGAGTTCTGTATAGAACTTTTTTGGGTGATCAATAAATTGCTTATTTTGTACTTTTCCTTTATTTATCTAAGTTTTTCAGCTTCTGCTGATATTTTTAGTTTACTATTTGCAATAGTGTATGATAGATCCTGATCCATTCAATTACTGTGCATTGCTTTTATCACATCTATCTTTCTGAGAATTTTTGTTGATCTATTCCATGTTCTATACTTTCCAAACAGTAACACTTCTTGTCTTAATTGCTTTATAGTTTTCCCTATTTGAAACTTACATGATGGAATTTGATTTCTCCCCTTCCTTCCACTTACTATCCTGTGTTCTCGAGGTAAAATTTTATCTGTTATTAATTTAGCTGCACAGTAACATATCCTGTTTACTTCTGTTATATTGCATGGATCTCTATGGACAGTTTTAATTACTGTGTTCATTTGTTTTATCAATCTTCTGACTGTAAGGATTTTATTGACCTTCTGCAGTTTGTTTCTTTCATTGATCTTAATATGTTTATCTATGATTATTACATCAAGAAACTCTTCTAAACTGAGGGCACATTTTTTGTTTTGCATTTCCTGCAGGTATTCTATAGAAAGTTCTATAGCATCTTCCTGTGGCACATTCTCTTCAATTTTATTCTGTATCATCCGTTGCTCTGTCATATGGGGACTCACTGGCCTATCACTCCTCAACATGGACTGCTCCAGAGTTGCCACAATTTCCTGTTCCTTCCCTTGCTGTCCAGCTTCAAATGAACATTTATGCTAGTTTCCAGTGAAAGGCTCCAAAATATCTTCATATAGCAACTAGCCTGTTTCTTCACCTTCCACGGATTTCTCCTTAATTTGGATATCCATTGCTCTATCCTGCAGTGGTGCTTTCTGAGTTAGATTTTCTACACTGAATCCTTGACTTTGCAGGTACTCCATAACCTCAGTTTCTATTTCTTTAACTTCTCCATCACTAATCTTCTTTTCTACTTTTCCTCTTGGTCTTCTTATTTTTTGAATTGTAAAGTTTTCCATGTCTTGCTTGTATTTCTATTCACATATCTTTGGTGCTACTCTTTTTGTACTGATTCATTTTACTTTCTCCTTTGCATAAATATTACACCATATTAAATATTTTTTCTTTCTCTTATCCATAGTTCTTCCTTGGCTGTCTTTTGCTCTACACTGGCTCAGTGTAGGTGTGTCTGTTAACAAGAAGCTCTGCACACAACTGTACAGTATATTGCCTTTGAGGCTGTGAACATAGCTAAAGAATGCCTTTTGGTTATCTTTGTCCTTGGAGGCCAGACTTAGCAAATGGTGACCAAAAGAAATGAGATGGATTCCATTCTCATATTTACATTTTCTAGATTGTTTATCCTTGAATTTTCCCTTTGTTCTGCACATAGTTGTTGGGACTGAAACAGCTGAAGAACTTTTGTAATCAGGAAGATCTACCCACTGCGACTGTCATTTTACAATGATGACACCAATGTCAGTAGTCTGACATTCACAGAGTTTTGTTGCTCTGTTTCATTCTTAGATAAGAATAACAGTGATAGCCGCAATGTTTTATCCATTAACAGTGCAGCTCTAAAAATGTTCCAAACCTTACATTAAATGTAACAACAAATTATGGCCCAGCAAGCCATTTAATGAAATATATGATTTCCAGTGCATAGTCAAAGACAGCGCTAGTAATAGACAAGTAAATGTCTGCCACATCTGCTGCTTTAATCTTTAATCATTTAAATATAACAGAATTGAAAATTTAAACAGAATGCACTGAGTCTAAACCACAGACTGCATGGTGATAGGTCCTTAAAAATCTTGCTGACCTTACCATGCTTACTTTCTCAGTCATACAATCCATGCGATAGTAAAATGTAGTCTATATGTGGCAAAAGGGTGAAGCTTGACAAACATTTTCTGCTGAGAATCTCAATCTATGTACGGACTCAAGAAAAACAGCATCACTAACTGAAGACCAACGAATGCCAGTGCGAGTATCTCTGAATTTATATATATTTGGAATATTTAAATTAGTATTTAGATTTGTCTTATCATTAAGACATATGGAGCAACTCAAAAAATGTTAAAAAATGAAAGAGATTCAAAAAATAATGGAAGAAGAAAAAGATGACCTGACCTTCAATAGTTATAATAACATTTTAATATATGTGTCTTGTCCATTAAGTATTAATCATTGTGTCATACTAATCATGATTTCCATTTCACTCAAACATTGATGCTTAAACAGTCTTTTCAGTTTAATTCCTAAAATCAATAAAAAAGCTATAATGATATTTCGCAAATCTATATAACGTGCAAATGTTCAATTAAAATTTGATAAATTTTCTATATGCTAAAAATATGTACAGTTTAATGTCGATGTCATTCAGATTTCACATGCTTACTGCTCAATATAAACTAGCCTTCATATTTTTTAAAAATAAGAAAACAAAACGTAATGCGTTTGCATTGTTATTTCAGCCTCCTCATTATATGTGCTCTTGAATCCGATTCAGTCATCTTGCTGTGTAAAGTATTATACTTAGGACATTTCTCAGACAAGAGAAAAAGACAGTGCAAACAGATACAAAAAAAAGACTGTTAACTACTTGTCTTCGTTATTGTTACCTATCTATCTGTCTATCCATCTTTGCAAGTATTGTTAGTAGTTTTTTTTCCCCTAAAGATATATTAGTCTCATAAACAGCTCTTTCCGGTTTGTTCTTATGTGTACCATGATATACTTAGCTTTTTTTCATACATGACCTGTGAGGATACTGTTCTACATTTGTTAGCATTGCAGAAATCATGCTTTAGACTATAGCAGAATGGATTATACCATACACTGATTAAATAGACAATGTTTAGACAGCTGTCTACCCAGGGCTTGTTAAAGTAAAGAGCTAACAGATGTGTCACCTTGAATTACATATTACCTAAGGACAAGTTGTAATGAGTAAGAAATGAAATGTCATGTTTTTTCCATCATCAGACTGTGTAGGAAGCATTAAATATGTAGTTGCTTTCATGAGTAGCTCAAGGGCCATCATCTCAATCAAATATCCACTTTTATCATGTATGTGTTGCATGCATGCCTGACTGTAATTCATGTGCATTGATTGTAATAATGTGCATCAGTGTTCTTATTCAATAATCAATACTGATTTTAATAATATGCGACCACAATACACTGCAGTAACAGATAGCCTATGATTGGTTCTGTCACAGTAGACGCAAAATGTCTGATAAGGCATATAAAGGACTGTTGTGCCCTATGAAATATAAACTACTGACACAAATACGCGCAAAACACACCAATAGATTTATTAAAGTGTGGTTCTTTGACAATTCATTTAATTCTTATTATTTACATAGTTGTATTAGGGTCTATATTAGAACATCGAATTTTCAAAACTTCGAATGTTCTAATATTGACCGCTATTCAGCGAAAGCTGAAAATATCAAGGCAACACAAAACCAAATTTTTTCCTAAGGAAAGAATTTGGTTGTCCATTTCTGTTGCTTCGGTATTTTCAGCACTGTGGTGGAAAGTTACAGGTCGGGTTCAGGTAAGTGTGCGATTGAGTGTGGGTTAGGTTAGTTAGGGTTAGGGTGCGAGTTAGGTATGTGTATGATTGTGTGGACATGAGGGTTAGAGCAGGTTAGGTGAGTTAGGGTTAGGGCACAGGTTAGGTATGTGTGCAATTGTGTGGACATGAGGGTTAAGACGGGGTAGGTGAGTTAGGGTTAGGGCACGGGTGAGGTGAGTGTGCGATAGTGATGGACCTTAAGGTTAGGGTTTGGGTTAAGGTAAGTGGATAGTTAGTGTGTGTGTGTATAGTTTAGTGTAGGGTTAGGTGTAAGATTTTAGGTGTATGTGTGTGGATTGCTGTTTGTTTGGTGTGCTTGTGTTGTGTGTATGTGTTTTGGAACAGCAAATTTTTTCCCTAGGGAAAAAATCGCTGTTTTGTATGTTTGATGTTTTCAGCTTTCGCTGAATAGGGGTCGATATTAGAACATTCTAAGTTTTGAAACTTTGATGTTCTAATATAGACCCTCATATTAGTAGTAGAGATATCAAATTCCATGTCATCTGAAAAGAGGGATAGTCTTCTTTAAACTCCAATGGTCAATGACAATCCTCTCTGTAATGACTGTATTATAACCAATGATGTATATTCATTTGTTTAGTGTTATCTTTTACTGCACAATATGATTTAATAACATCTAGTGGTTAAATGATGAACCACATTATGGGAAAATATCAGCTTTGAAGACAGGAAGGAAAGAAAGAAAGAAAGAAAGAAGCTATTCAATTTCTATACTACTTAAACAAAACACCACCACCCTGAATTATTACAAAATAGCATTCACATGTAATGTATTTGTATTCAGTTATACTATATCCCTTTTGCAACATACATTGATGTAATGTCAAGGCTATGAGCGATATTCATGGTCCTAGGTTTTGCACCTGCATAGTGGTTATACACAAAGAGTGTCACTATTCTTATATGCAAATATGGTAAGTGCAGGTTATTCACATTGAATAAAGAAATGTGAAGGTGCTTTGTAAACCAACCTGTTAACGGCAAAAGCATAAACTAGCATAAATTAATCTCTAAGTATGTGTGAAATACTATTTGAAAGCCATAGCCATTTGAAATTCAGGACCCACTAGAAAGAATCCTGAAATACAGAGACTGAATGGCCAAAAGATCGGACTTATATATACTAAGTCTGAGGTGTCATTTCTTGGAGTATTTACTTTTCTTAGAGGTATGACAATGTTGGAGTTGGCATATATATATATATATATATATATATATATTTTTTTTTTTTTTTTTTTTTTTTTTTTCAGGCAGGGTGCAACGCCCCAACCTGCAAGAAGTTTTAAGTAGAAGAGTGATTTTCAAAATTCAATCTTCTCCTGTGTTTTTCTTCTTTTTTCAGCTTGTTGGCATTGGGCATTTAGAGTGCCAACATTTCAGTAGGAAGTCTTTCAAAGGCTTCATATGATTTCTTATATACTCGAATAGTGTGGAAGAATGCTGCTATGCACTGGCACACTTGGAAAAGCTCACACAAATGACAGCCATTGTAGCATATATTGCTAATATTTTTTTTTTAAATAAAGAGGCTTAATGTGTTTTATAGAGAGATATCCTTATTTGCATGGCATGATTGGTTTCCTAAAGGAATGGAAAGATGCGATATGAAAAAATGAAAAAGGAAAGACATAACAAGAGGGGAACAAAGATGGAAAACATCAGCTGGGTTTTGCTAGAACAGATGGAAGAGGAGGGGTAATATGTTATAGGTGGATTTTTAACACTTTATTTTTTTATATAAAATAGTAACATGGGTGGGAAGTCAGTAAAAGTGTGCAGAAGAGAGGATAAGAGAAGGAAAAGGCTAAAATGGATTCAGACCAACAACTGTTCCTGGTCGACAAGACCTCAAATGTTTCCTCTGCCTGAACTTTTGCAGTGAAAGACCCCATTATTGAGGAGCAGAGGCCTGTGGCAATGTGGTGGGTAGTGCTGACTGGGGCAGTGGGTCTTCTACCTACTGAAGAGAATCCTTGATTGGCAGAAGATGTCTGTTCATGACCTACTGCACCATTTCCTCAACCAAGTCCCAAAGCCAATGTTCAGTGAGACTTTCTAGACTTCCAGGATGATTAAAGGACCTGCGCCACCATCACCTGCCCATGAATGTCCCTGGATGGATAGAGGGTGAATGTTCCCTAACCTAGGGGACATGTGGCTGGGCTGCTCTTAATGAATTTGGATCTGTAAAAAAATTAATAGAAAAGAAACAGAAAGAAAATAAAGAAGGACAAATGAATACTTAATTAAAATAAGAAAAAAGAGAAAAAAAAGGCGTGGAGAGGAGAGTATAACTCTCAACAATCCCAGAGTTTTGTAGAATGTCCTGATTTTTGCTTTGTATTTTTGACCTGGTCCTCATAATTTTTTTTTTTTGAGCAAATCATTAAGGTATGAAGTCACTAAATAATGACAGACATTTGAGTTTCAGATTTCTTATCATTCAGAAAATACATATTAATATAAATACTGTTATCCTAGCAACTTCCTAAGTTTATAAGAGCAATATTTAAAATGTATCCCTATTTTTGGGCCTTTGTCCCTTCATTATATTTGGTTTTGCCCAGATTTCTTTGTGTTGAGAGTTTGAGAGCTATGGGGAGAGGCAAAGAAAAAATACAAACAATAAATTTGCATGTAATGTTACACATCATTCAAAACTTTATTCCCAGTGAATTTTATTTTTATTAAATCTTTATGTAACCAAAACATAATGTATAGGAAATGCTTATGAATATACGGGGACAATGAGTGTATTGCTATCAAGTATTGGTGGCTTTTACATTTGCACTCTACTGATACTAATGATATATTTTGGTTTAACATAAGAAATGATCATATGTTTGTAATTTCTGCCTGAAATAGATTTGTTTACAATACTGTACTGAAAACACTTTAGCCCTTCTATAATCTTGGTGTTTCAATAATCTTGCAGCTATATTTAATTAAAAAATCTATTAAAGACAGAAAAAATAATTTATTACTTGACATTTCTTTTTGAAAGTGTTAAGGTTATTGTCCCAGTCCCCTTCAATAAATGCATCACACCTTATGACATCTGACAAACTTTATTAAACTTCCATAAACATAACTTTATTGACCAATATTTTAATTTATCACAGCATAAACATCCAAGTTCACACCAAAATGTGATTTCTTACCCAGTTCCACTTGTATAAAACTCATTAGGCCCCTCCCTACACTTACCTTATTCCTCCCAATCCTCCTGCTTTCCCCTTTAACTCTTTCATCCCCTGAACTAACTTTCTTCCCCTACCCTCTTAATTCCCATTACTATTTCTACCTAACTCCCACCTGAAGGTGTCCCTGAACAAATTGGTTTGTTACTAAACTTCATGTATTCATTCTTGCCAGTACCCCAGTCAGTCTGGATAATCTCCTACATTGTTAGCTGGTGTTATACTGGATTTCATCTTTGGCTACAGAGAGAGAACACATAACTGCATGGTTGTTACCTGTCTCACACTTTTTTGTTTCTCTTAATATTCATGACATGACTACTAGTTCTACTTTGCAAGGCATTGCAGTCCCTGTTGCACTTGTTTAGTATATGTACATATTTCTGGACAGTTTGCTATACTGTGCTAATATTTCATTTAATGCAAGTTAAAATAGTAGATGTGCATCTTCCTTTAAATTGTTACACTTTTAAAACTGTGCTCAGCTTGTCTGGAATCTTACTGAACACTTTCAATCTAGGCTCCACTTTCAACTATTATGGCTTGCCTACCTAACTGGTAGTTTTAATGTGTACACTGTGAGTTTTCTTCAGGCAGAGGAAGAGGCAGTAAACACATATAAAAATGTAACAACTGAAAAGGACATTTTCACATTCTTTCAATCCAAGCTTCATTCAATGAAAAAAAAATATTGTTACAGATGGATGTAGTGCCTATACTTTATGACAATAATATGTGCTTTGATAATTTTATGCATAATAAGTGCAAGTATACAAGGAGATTATTTAGAAATGTATAGAGAAGTAATACAACCGGTCTTCTTACACCAGACTTCATGCTGGTCATTTATTTGACACTGCAACATCCACCCTCTCCTTTGACCTTCACTCTGGCCAGTGTGATGCCTGAATGAGTTCAGCCATCTTTTATGCATGGTTGATATTGATATTGTGGAAGAAATTACTCTTTTATGTAATTATTGTAATAACAAATATTTTTTGGCTTGCACAAACAAAATCCTTTTTTTACAAAAACTGTCTGCATGTATTTCAAGCACTAAGGTGATATCTACTTTATGTGAAATGATCTGACAATGCAAATTCTGTTTTTGTTTATGTATAAATACATGTATCTATATACATGAAAAAATATTAAGTGTACACATACAGCTGCATATCTATATTTTACAGACATAACTATATTTCATATATTTTTATATTTGTATTTATACACAAGTATGACATGACAATCTTGCATATAGATGTGTTTGTGCTTTCTTAGGTATTGCAATTACATACAGATACATATTTGCAGTTACACATATTTCTTGAAGCATCTACTTTCATATATGCAACTATTTTATAGTTTATTTTTAAACTTATGTTTGATATGATTAAAAGTAAATAAAAAAAAGAAAAAAAGAAATATTTACTATAGAACTCTGGGCTTTTCATCATCACCTTATCTACCCACTCAGCCAGCTGGTCAGTCATAAACTTTTGTAGGTTATCGTACCTATATCAGGAGATCAGAGAAGGTGATTCCTGTCAGGGATAACAGGCACTCAAACACCTACAGCCAGATGTCTATTTTCTTTCAGTCTGACCCTTTTATGTAGGCCTGGATTTTATCCAGGGATGAATCACTCTGAAGTTAGAACTTTATTTTAATCTCTTTGATAGATCAGCTCAGAGTGCAGCCTTGTGACTTCACAAGTGCTGCCATCATTAGAAATGGCAGTACTAGAATGAAAAAAGGTATGAGTAGGGCTGCACTTAACAACCATTATGGTGCCATGTCACCCTAACCAAACCCAGACAAGTAGCAAGAGTATTAGACCTGGTAGTATAATTATTGACAGGTTTGGTTTTACCAGAAATGCTTTGTAACCTACATATTTTTTTATTTATTTTAAGGAACACATCCTCATTTCATTTATATAGTGAATAAAATTTATTAATGAAATCATTAGTTTTCATCTTACACCTGCTACTTCTACTGTGCCTTGCTGTTTCTAGCTTTTTTGGACTATTACACCTGAATATCAGGAAGGAATAACTTCTTTACACATTACTCCTGCAGTATAGCATCAGTATAAATTTTCTGGAGGGCTTCTGTTTAGTATCAGCTTTTAGTTAATGTTGACTGATTTGAGGTGGTAAGGATGGACAGAGATAATATATTTCATACTTGTGCAAACTCATATGGATATGATGCCATTTTGCTTTTTCTGAAGATTGACAGGTTAGAAAATAACTGAGGTTTTCACTGTATGCCTGCAGCCTTGTGAGGATTGCTAGGGACTGCTGCAAACTCTGCCACTATCCCAAGCATGCTAACATGAAACACTCACCATGTTCACAGCTATTGCTTGTTTAGGTGGATAATTTGCATTACATGTTAGTGAATTACTACAGGTGAAGTGACACCCTGACCCCATGTGCAAAAATGGGAAAAAGGGGTGTGGATGGATGGATGGAGAGAGATAAGTATAAAAGGGGCTAATCTGTATACAAAGCATGGAAATGTCCATGAAGCCATGTGAACAAGTTCAACAGTATCATATTAACTTGCAGTTACTTGCACTGGGAGGCATATGGTTTAGGAAACTGTTGAATTTTAAAGTAAGCAAAAATAACAGAAATTTTGCAAATTAATATGAAACATTTCAAAATTATCTTAGATTACTGAGTTTACTTAATGAAATATTTATTTATTTATTTATTTATTTATTTCACATTTATTTATTTCACATTTGTTAACCGGGTTAGTCCAACTGGGTAAGAAATTATCCATTTTCAGTGGAGACCCGAGAAGAAAAGCCCCCCAAAAAACATACAAATGCATACAAATAGAGGCAAGTTAACAATATAAAGAGCAAAACAAACTTATGGATAGAATGGATAAGAAAAATAAATGTAATTCAAAGAAAAGTACATAGCTTTATACAAGGTCAGAAGAAGGAAAGTGCAAAAGAAGATAGGAGTAGAGGAGGAACGAAGTGATCTAGAGGGAGGAGAAAAAAAAAAAGAGCAGTAGGATAAAGTAAATTATATAAAGAGGGAGGGCATAGAAAGAAGAACAGATTGGATAAAGTAAGATAAGAAAGAGGAAAAAGGTCTTAATGATAAGTCTAGTGAAGAAATGGGAATATGGAAAGGGAGGAGTTAAGTAGGGTGGTTACAGGTACATACAGGGTTGTTATGGAGGTGTTATGAAATAGTTCCTTTACTGATATGATGGGCAGATTAGAATGACTTAAGCAAATACTATAAAACTGTAATTTATAAATGGAAATTCATGACACCAGCAATGGAAATGCATAATGACCACTGAGAAAGACTAGTTTATTTTGGTGTCATTTAGTGATTGTGCACACAATTATTGTTTTCATATATATTTCAGGGAAGTCTGAAAAGTAAGATTTTCTTGAAATCATTGCATATGATTACGCAAAGAGGCTGTTTTCATTAATCCATATGCTTCTGAAAAGACCCCATTCATATACAGTGAGAATGCTTTATAAATACTTATGAATTGGACAGGGACACACCTCTAGCAACCTATACATGTACATTTCAGAACAGTTTTTGAAAAATCAAGTTAAAAAACACAAGCCAAACAAATCTTAACTGTAAAACTTTTACAAAATATACGAATAGAAAAAAAAATGTCTTAAAAGTCTTCTTTACACTGAAAGTAGTGTGTTCACAGTCTTTCCATCAGTTTTGTAATATATTATAATTAACACAAGATTGGAATTATATTTCTGTGAAAGTTTTGCAAACAGCTTTTATAGCCAAGATATATGCAGTAATTCATAAAGATTACTTTGATGTGTACCTCAAATGCACAAATCAGAATAAGCTGTCAAAATTCAAAAACATGGCATTTCAAAAGACAAGCCACAGTGCATAAGTCTAGCTTTGTAGTCATGTTGTATGTTAATGAGGCAGTCCAGGGGACAGGCATATGCTAATTAGTTAAGTGCTCTCTCTCTCTCTCTCTCTCTCTCTCTCTCTCTCTCTTGCTCTCTTTGTCTGGTAACTGCCCCCCAAAAGGCCTTCATGTGCAGAACAATTCATGAAATTGGTTAGATGTATATACCATCATGGGTGACCCTACCACATAGTGGTAATAAACACAGCGAAGTGGAGGGGGGTCATTGGCCACCATTGATACATTTTTGCAATAAAGGCATCAGCTCTAGAAAAGGGATGGGGGACCACTAACTACAAGAGATGCGACACTTGTGCCACAATGGTAACTAAACTATTACTGCAAGCTATGTGGGGGGAAGTACTAGTCACTGGGGAGTACATTTAACTTGCGTGCATTAATAGCACTTAAACTAGCATGGGGGTTAAGGGGTGGTGGGGACTATTAGTCACTATACTTGTGACATAATGACACCTATTTGCCGTGTGGGGTCTTGGGTGAGGGTACCAGTAGACACTGTGTGGATATGTATTGCAAAAGGAGATATATGGGAAGGGCAGACAACTCAGGGACAGGTACATGCGGGTCTATAGTTGAACATGATTGAACATGTCCTTTTGTGTGTGGGAGAGTGACTGAGTGGGGAGATGCACATGCCTACAGGATGTGGCCATGGCAGTTAACTACTGCAATGTGCATATCAGCAATTATCTGCCAGTTATGCTAGTAACTGCAGTTTAGAGACATGCAATTTAGCCAATACCAAGGCCTTTCCTCATGGAAAGCATTGTCATTGCTGCTAACATGTCTCTGAATTACAAAATACTGAGCTGTGTGGGGACAGGGTTAAAGCAATTTTGTTAAACCAAGACTTTTACATGACAACAAGAAATGTCTTTAGTATGTTGTTTTTTGCTTACAAATGTACAGAAATATAAGTATGTTTATTTGTATAATTAAGCATATGTCAAGCTGAAAGACTCTCAAGATCTAAAATTTACAGTGCCAATGTCAATACAATTGTTCTGAATATAATAGAAGGTTTTATCTAGTATTATGAAATAATTTATAAGTTTTTGGTTTTGGAAATACTAATGTACATATAAAAATATCACTTGGCTTTGTAATTACCAGTAAATAAACAATAATATTGTATTATACATGGACAGTCACTGTATTTCTGTGTGTCTCATATAATATGTCATGCATCTCAGTAACATGCAGTCTTCTCAGTTACAAAAATATGAATTTAGTTATGAAGAATGAGTGACAATGTTTACTATTTCTACTGTAAGACATCCTATAGTATTATTTTTTGTTTACCAGGAAAGTCAGACTTGGAACAAAGCCAATTTTCAGTAGAGGCCCGGGAATAAACACTCCAGATGCATGTCTTTGTAATGTAGGAGAAAACCAAAGGAGTCCCACATGAATGCATGGAGGACATGCAGACTCTGCACAGAAGACACCCCAGCCGAGAATCGAATTAGCAAACTTCTTGCTGTGAGGCAACAATGCTACTGCTGCACCACTGCACTGAGTAATGATTGCATGGTCATTATATTTCTTACAACTTATCCTTTTTTTATGTTGCATATTATTAATTGAGAAGTCACATAGCTATGGAACGCAGCCCCCAAAAATGTCAGGATGATATAAGGAGCTATGGGTGTTAAATGGAAGCATACAAAAAAGTACTATAGGTGTCAATGTGTTAAGCATGTAATAACAGAATAACAGATTAGTAAAAAGCTAGGTTTTTGATTTTTAAACTGGGATCTTACAGATTCATTTTAAAAGTTAAATGAATAAGACTGCTATGAAAATAACATGACTTCATTTCTCTATATGTGGCCGAAAAAAAAATAGTAGGCAAGAAATCTGTAATTTATTCTCCAATAACTGAGTACTTCAATCATGACTAGTGAAACATAATTTTTCTTGGTGGAATTCATAAATGGCATCTACACAGCAATAACAAAATTCATGAATACAGCCTACAGTTGTTTTGGACTGGTAAACACAGAAAAAATGGATACAGGAGGTCTTCAAAATCTATAAACAAAATCCATTGAAGTGTGGACTACATATACTATGTATATGAGATGCACCTTGCAGAAGCTAGGTAGGGACTGCCTGTACAAGTGAAGCAATAAAGTTTTAACTGGAATTCACAGATTCACTCTTAGGGCACAGAATTATTCAGCTATAGGCATTAGACTATGCAGGCAGCTGTGGATCAGTGTAACCCAAACTACAGCAACTATTGTCGATCTTCATTCTAGCTGCTCTGCTGTTTAGCTTTAACATTGCTAAGTAAAATTAGCATCTGAGGAGCTCACATATCTTTCACGAAACTGATATTTGACATTGAGTGATACTGGTACCATACAAAATATCCATTATCATATTCTTGCTAGCTACAGGTCCCCCATCATGAACCAGGAAACCCATATATCATACCTGAGTTTACTAGAATCACTCATCATCCAGGCCAATATCATAGTCATGGATGATTTTAACTACCCTTCTATTAATTGGGAGGCATACATGACAACTAACATGCATGCCCAAAGATTTCTTGACTTTGCAAATTCAAATACTGTGGTTCAGCTAATCTGTACTCCCACTAGGGGAACAAATATCCTAGATCTGGTACTCACAAATTTGGGAGAGTGCTGCACCCCCCCCCCCCCAATGTGATGTTGTCACTAGTAAGATTAGATCACAAAGTGATCTCCCTTGAAATAAAGATAAAAGTAGTTCCCCCACCTGATCCCAAAAACTTTAAGAACTTCTCTAAGGTAAATTACCCCCTATTAAGGGGCAGCATAGCTAGTTTGCAATCTCCTCCAAATCCAGAAAATACAGAAACTGTGAAGAGGCATACATAAAAGCCCTGCATGACCATGAAAACAACTGTATAGAAACAGCAGTACCAGACTGAAATAAACTCAGGTCAAACCACAAAAACAAACCATTCTGGTGGAACCCTGTCATTAATAGGTTTTACAATAAAAGAAACAGAATTCTGTCGGGAAGTAAGAGGGAATGTGTTCAACAAAATAAAAAGTACATTGCTAGTCTAAATAAGCAAATCAGGAAACTGAAAGCAGACTTTGAGATAAAAATAGCCTCTAAAGCTAGGGACAAGCATAAGGCATTTTTCAGTTATGTCCACAGGCTTAAGGGCAGTGCCCACCAAGGTGAAGAATTAGTTGTAGATGGCATCACCTATACTCATCCAGAAGATATAGTAAATCTGCAAGCTGACAAATTCACTTCAAATTTCAACTTCCCTTCACCCCAACTTCTCTCTCAAAAATACTCTCCACCACTCCACCACTAATTGTTATAAAGGAACATATTACCACTGTACTCTCTAAAGCTAAACACACAGCTTCAGAGGGGCCTGATGATATACCAGGTTGCCTCTTAAACAGCATAAATCAAGAATTATCAGACTCATTAGGATGTCTATTTAACCACAGCCTCCAGACTGACTTTGTCCCAAAAGAGAGGAGGACAGCAACAGTGTTCATTCTGCATAAAGGGAAACCATATTGACCCAGGAAATTATACACTCATCAGCTTGACTAGTCATGTGTGTAAGGCCATGGAAAAAATAATCATGGACCTGATAAATAATGACATAGGAAACCTCCAGACACTGGATCCAACCCAATTTGTCTTTGTCAAGGGTAGGCCATGCCTACTGAATCTGGTGGATTTCTTTGAGAAAGTCACTAAGGTCATGGATGATGGTAGAACAGTACATAACACCTACCTCAACCTGGCCAGGGTATTTGACACAATTCCCCGCTTAGGTATTATAAACAGACTCACAAAGCTGAGCATAAATCCCTATGTCACCACATGGATAGCTATTTGACTCATGGACAGAACACATGTGGTTAAAGGGGGTGCATCCAGATCCAGTAAGAGGCAGGTTACTAGTGGTGTGCCATAGGGCTCAGTGCAGGGACCACTACTGTTCAGAGTATACTTCTCTGAAGTCAAGGCTAATGTGGAAGGTATCTGGATGACAAACTTTGCTGACAAGTGCAAGATGAGGACAATCACTGAATACCCCAACAATGTAGATATTCTTCAGGAGGGTCTAGATCAGACAAATGATTGGTGCCAGAACCATGACCTAAAACTAAATGCAAAAAGATGCATTATCATTCCCTTTGGGAAATCATATAACATCTGCAAATCACAACACCAATAGCACACCCCTAAGAGTAGAGTTAGAGGTGAGAAATGTAGGTATACAGATAGATAGTAGCCTGAATTTTGAACACCATTGCTATGTGTCCACATGGTGAGGAAGTCATTCTATGTGGCACAACTTATAAGTTAAGTATGCTATCCAAATCCAAGGAAATTTTAGTCCCACTGTACTCAGCCCTCAATAGATCAATCATGAAGTAGAATTTGCCATTTGCTATGCACTTGACTAAGCACTTACAGAAGCTGGAGTGGCCTCAGAGGTTCCTTAGAAAGAAAATACAGAGTGTAAAAAACATGTCCTATGTCAACAGACTAAAAGCTCTATTCCTTAGCTCTATCTCCTACCGACTATTAAGGTGTAACATATGCCTGACCTACAAGGCACTCACAAATCCAGTCCTGATGGAGCTGCTACATGTCTGCAAGTCAAGCAGCACAAGGGTCTCCTGTTCTAGGGATCTAATCTTAGTCAGTGACTTAAGCAATACATGCTGGAGAGACAGATATGTGTCTCAGAGATTGCCAGTTCTTTGGAACAGGCCTCCTAGTCTTCTTAAGCATAGCCCTTCATTGTCCCTGTTAAACACAATTTTGATCAATGGATGAGGAATCACAAATTCACACCTGGACAGGGTCAACCTGTAATTTACTCAAGGCATTTGCACAAACCCATGCCATCCTCTTGCTCGAGTTGAAATGTTGTTGTTGTTGTGTCTTTCGGCTTTTCCTGGTTAGGGGTCGCCACAGCGGAACTCCGGTCCGCTAATGATTGGTAGTTGATTTTTACGTGCTGAGTTACCAACCCTGACGCACAACCTTCAACAAAGGTATGCCCATTCATTCATGTCTCCACACAGAAGACGCTCTAGCTGAGAATCGAACCGTTCAGTGTCTTACTGTGATGCTCTTGCTCGAGTTGAAATATATTGGGTAAAATCAGATTATATTACCTAGGCTTGTAAGAGCTTTTAAGTCATTAGCCTGGTAATCACCTATGAGCCTATGAATTTCAAATGTAGCCCATTGGTTTACATTTGTGATTATTTTTTAATGATCTGGGTATTTTTTGAACAAACTCACTAATGACTATTCATTGCACTCATATTATAAACTGATAATACATATATATATATATATATATATATATATATATATATATATATATATATACATATATATAAAACACACACACATATATATAGATATATATATATATATATATATATATATAGATATATATATATATATATATATATATATATATAGATATATATATATATATATGTGTGTGTGTGTGTGGATATAAAAATACACCCCTGTTAAAATGCCAGGTTTTTGTGATATAAAAATATGAGACCACAATAAATTATTTCAAAACTTTTCCCTCCTTTAATGTGACATATAACCTGTACAATTCAATTGAAAAACAAACAAATCTGTTAGGGGAAAAATATAAAAAATAAAAAATGTACAATAAGCTGGTTGCATAAGTGTGAACACCCTTAAACTAACACTTTGTTGAAGCACCTTTTGATTTGCTTACAGCATTCAGTCTTCTTGGGTACACATCTGCCATCAATTAAAGAGCCTCTGATTAACCACAAATAAAGTTCAGCTGTCCTGTTAGGATTTTCCTGACATTTACTCAGTTACCTGCTACAGCAAAAGCCATGTTTCACAGAGAGCTTACAAAGCATCAAAGGGATCTCATTGTTGAAAGGTATCAGTCAGGGGAAGGGTACAACAATTTTTCACAGCACTGGATATACCATAGAACGCAGTGAAGACAGTCATCAAAAAGTGGAAAAAATATGAGACAACAGTGACATTGCAAAGAACTGGACATCCCTCCAAAATTGATGAAAAGACAAGATGGAAACTGGTCAACTGCCAAGAGACCTACAGCAACACTGAAGGAACTGCAGGAATTTCTGGCAAGTACTGGTTGTGTACTACATGTGACAACAATCTCCCCTATTTTCTATATGTCTGGACTGTGGGGTAGGGTTGCAAGATGGAAGCCTTTTCTTACACAGAAAAACATCCAGGCCTGGCTAAAATTTGCAAAACAATACATCAAGTCACCCAAAAGCATATGGGAAAATGTGTTATGGTCTGATGAGACCAATGTTGAACTTTTTGGCCGCAATTCCAAAAGATATGTTTGGCACAAAAACAACACTTTGCATCACTAAAAGAACTCCATCCTTACGATAAAGCATGGTGGTGGCAGTGTCATGCTTTGGGGTTTCTTTTCTTCAGCTGGAACTGGGGCTTTAGTCAATGTGGAGGGAATTATGAACAGTTCCAAATACCAGTCACTTTTGGCCCAAGACCTTCAGGCATCTGCTAGAAAGCTGAAGATTATGTGGCATTTCACCTTTCAACATGACAATGACCCCAAGCATACACCAAAATGAACAAAAGAAGGTTTCCTCCAGTAGAAAATTAAAGTTTTGGAATGACCCAGCCAGAGCCCAGACCTAAATCCAATAGATAATCTGTGGGGTGACCTGAAGAGGGCTATGCATAAGAGATGCCCTCACAATCTGATAGATTTGGAGCACTTTTGCAAGGAAGCTTGGGCAAATATTGCCAAGTCAATATGTGCCATGCTGATAGACTTCTACCCAAGAAGACTGAATGCTGTAATTCAATCAACAGGTGCTTCAACAAAGTATTAGTTTAAGGATGTGCACACTTATTTAACCAGCTTATTGCACTTTTTTTTTATTTTTGATATTTTTCCCCTAACAGATTTTTCAATTCAGTTGTACAGGTTATAGGTCTCATTAAAGGTAGAAAAATTTGAAATTATTTATTGTGGTCTCATTTTTTTATATCCCAAAAACCTGGCAATTTAACAGGGGTGTGTATATACATACATTAACACAAACACACACTCATGGTTTGTAGTTAAAATAAAACCAAGCATGCATACATTAAGGAGAACAACATGCTGTCAAAGGTATGAATCAGTAAAGAGAGACACAATATATAGCAACATGCCATTTCTTTGCTCAAACAACAAATGCTTTACTCCCATAACATTTTAAGTTCACAAATACATACATTTTTTCTCATTTAAGGTTTGATTGATAAAATATCAAAACCATAATAAACTCAATTATAAATAAAACATTTTTTCTTGATACTTAAACAAGCATTTTGCATCATTGCATTGCATATATAATACCTTACAGCCCAGACCACAACATCCATTAACCACAGGTAATGCCTCAGTTTATATCCCATATCCTAAACACCACATTTTTATATGAATAATTTCATCAAGTTCATTTTTAATATATGAGCAATACGGCTACAGATATTTTTAATAAAATAATATTGAAAAAGCTAATGAATAGTGCATTCTTTTTGACATGAGTATTCGTGTCTGTTATTGTACCTTTTGTGCTACTTTTCATGTTTGAAAACATCTTTTAAAACAGAATTCTTTTAGGAGAAGACAGCCGATTCATATCCTACATATGAACTTCTAGATGAACCTCACGTAACACTTCTTTTGTACTTATTCATATTTTCCCCAATATGCCTTTCCGTTTATCAAATTTTAGTTGACCACTGTTTCAGCATGCATCTTTTGCTATCCTTCAGTGTTGCATGCACTACACCACTTGTTACGCTGCTGTGTCTCGTAACCTTTTCTGTACATCAAATATCAGACCTATGTACAGACAGTCTGAACATGACCCTGCTTTTCTCAAAGAAAGCAGAGATTAAGTTGGCCAGCATCAAAACACATAAAAAGGACTTCCTTGTCAGAGTGAAAACTGAAAATATTAGGTAGAAATATCCTTGCTATTTGGATTTCACTTTCACTTTTCATTTACCATTTCAGAATCCTTTAGCATGAAAAATATGCTAAGGTTCTTCCAAACCATCACATAACGTCTGCAATCAAACTTCAATATTCATAGTTAACACAGACTCTAATCGGAAGGGAAGAAGTGTTCAGAAACCAAGATTGACAAGAAGGAGGTGGCAAGAGAGCTGGTTGCCCTTAGGAATAAAAAAGCATGTAGGTCAGTTGGGTTGATTCCCAGAGTCCCCAGAAATCTGGCTTTTATGCTGGCAGATTCCGTGTTACACATCCTTAGCAAATCATTGGTTAGTGCTGAATTGCATGAAGATTAGAAGATAGCAAATATGGTATCCTTGTACAAAGTTTGTATGTGTGAAGGGTACAACAGGAAAGAGATGAGGAACTACAGGCCTGCTGTCATCACAACTGTAACACAGAAAGTGTTTGAGAAAACCCTGTGAAGAAGGCTGGTAAAATTTTAGCTGATAGGAATCTAAAGGAGAGAAGCCAATATGAATTAGTTGCCAGAAGAAGCAGTCAGCCAAACCTGATCCAGTTTTATAACTTGGAAACTGGAGAACATGGCAGAAAAGAAGCTGTAGAGGTATACCCAGGTATCCCTGCTATACCCAGACTTCATTAAAGCCTTTGACTTGGTCTCACACAGAAAGCAGAGAGGAAAACTAGAGCATGTGGTTTGGGCCTAGCCTAAGGAAACAAATTATTACATTATGCATGACAGAATAGACAGGTTTGTGGTGAAACAGATAATGGTAGGAATTAGGGAAGTGACTGGATGAGTACTTCATGGTCCTGACCTTGTTCCAGTGCTCTTGTATCAGACATACCTAAGGGGACAGAGAACATGACCAACCTCTATACTGATGATTCAGCAATAGCTGCTGTACTGGAGTAAGAGACAAAAGAGTCAAAAAAGTGCACAGTCTGATAGCATTCGATATACAGTGTGAACAAATGCATAGAACTGCAGTTAACACACAACAACTTTTGTGTGAAACATCAGCTGGGAGAATGTGACTGATAACAGCAGAGGAAGGAAAACACTGGGGTCTTGTAAGCACATATACTGACACACCAAATGTAGATTGAGAGGGAATGGCAGCAGCAAACTGAATGATGGACTGTATCCTCATGGGGATCATAGGAGTTACAAGGCAACTGGTTATAAAAGCTATTCTCCCTGTGCCAATACCCATCCTTATGACTTGCCTATCATTTAAAGGAGCACCAAGCCAGTTATACCACTGGTGAATTTATGAACACCCATCCAGTTGTCCACATCTTTTTTTTAAAGGCAGGCAGTATGGCACAGTGCTTAATTCGGTGAGGAGTTTGCTCCAGAAAAGGGGAGACAGAGCTGAATGACAAATCCATCCTTCATTTTTGATTATGTAGCTATATACTGGAGTAGATTTATGCCTCTGGCCCTAGTGTTAGCTGGACTGTTGGATTTATTGATGTATGAGAGTTATTGGACTACCAATTCCCTTACATCCCAATAAGCAAGATATAGGTCTCACGTAAGGAGTCTACTTGAAACTGAGTACAAGGATAAAGTCTCCATTCTTTCTTTGTAATTCAGATGTTTTAGGCACTTGACCTTTTTAGTTACAAACTTCTGGGATCTTTCCAATTATATGATATGCTTAGTAAGCTATGTCCCAAGGGGGTCATTGTACTCAATAATGGGTCTAAACAGAGTAAAAGGAAGACAGGGTTTCTTTTGATCTATATGAAATACATTTCATTATGAGCTGTGTAAGGTAAAAGGATTTCCTATGTACTGGAGCAACATACTGTTCATGTGTAAGGAAGCTGTCCACCCATCTGCCCAGGGATGGCATGACAGTTTTAATGTGAGGTAATGTATAGGTATGTAATGTAGAATGTATAGAGAGTATCTATACTACACTCAGGAGCTAGAAGGGGCTTACCAAATAGTACTGTGTTACATTTTTTTGGCATTCAGTTTGAGCTGCTTTTTAATACGCCACCTACTGACAAGTGTAGGTTCGTGCAGAAGTACATATGTGTCATGCGACTGAATGAGAACTCCCTGCATATAAATATCCTCATTTGATAAATGGAGATTTGGGATGTCATTTCCAAACAAAAGAGGTCCAGCATAGCGACCTGCAGAATTTCAGTGCCCATTATTATGCTCCCAGAGGACACACCTTTTATTCTTACTGTGTGAGTCTTGTTTCTAAGCCATTTGGCTGTCTACCTAACCACATATAGGTCAATTTGGATGTGTCAACTTGCTTATTATATTTCTGTGTGATATGGTATTGAATGCCCTGGCAAGGTCAAGGTATGCATTGCAGATAGCATATCATCAGTCAACAGCTCGAGTATACTTCTCAAAGAAGTTTACAAAATTCACTGGACAGGATCAGCTTTTGACAAAGTCAACTGCTGGTGCTGAGTCTGATAATTTTTTTGATGTTATAGTTAATTAGGTCAACTATGACACTTTCATTGGCTTTGCATATGAGATTCATTAGGCTGATAGGTCTGTAATTCTTTTGGTCTGTAGTTGGCTGCTCTTTTAAGGGTGGCAGTAAAACAACTGCATGTCATTCCTGTAGGACAAAGCCAGTTGTCTATTTTTCCAGTTTTTCGGTGGACTTTGTAAACCATGTACCTAGCCCACTGTCTTGAGCTTTCATTTTTAGCCTTTCATTTTTTGTTTGGATTCACCTCATGTTAACCAGTCCTGTGTCAAATCTTAGTCAACATGAGGCTGTTTCTGAAAATCGTCATACTGGCAACGATATTTATGAACTTTCCAATTTTCTTTCCTTCTTTTCTGGCATCTGATACTTTTCCTTATATTCTTTCATTTTTGTTGCACTTTCAGTTGCTGTCTGATTTCTATCTACTTCTGGTTTAATTTCCATTCCTCTTTTATCATGAAATCCTTCTGGAAAACTAAGTAAAGATGTCATCTTAGATGTCTTCTCCTCATGTTTTAAAATTTTCACAATGTTTGGATCTAAAGAGGTTAGCAGATATGGAAGCATTCCCTCAACTGCAGGTATCTGCATATAGTCAGTTTTGAAGTGGCCCATATCCCCTTCAAAGTGCAGGATTTGCCATCTTGGTTTCACTTTTTTATATATCATTTGTTAAGCATGAAGCATTCTTTGTTCTTTTCATATCCAATTCATTCAATAGTTCTTGGGACTAGTCAATCAGATTAAAGCTGGAAGTTAGAACAGGAAGAGCAAATTGATGTATGCCTCTTTAGGTGTCAATATTCATTTTAGTCTTCTGAAATATTCCTTACTGAACTTTATTCTAGTTTATTCAGGTTTCATTGCTAACCTTCAGCTATTCGTAAATATTTACATGCTCGCTCCTGCTCGAGTTTCTTTTAATCACATTCCAATCCCAGGCTAAATCTTGGTGTTGCAGTTTTCTTTTTTTTAAATGTTGCTTTTGCAGATTTTTCAAAAGCAAATTGCATTCTTATATAATCTTTGAAAGTTTTAACCAGTTGTAGTTGTGCTTTCAGTTCTTAATCTGATGTACTAAACAATTTTAAATCATTCACAAAAAAGAGATATCTTTAAACAAGTTTTGTTTCTGGAAGTTAAACTGTAACCATAGCCTAATCTGTAATTGAAGAGATTAATAGATTAAGGGCAAGACAGAATAGCAGCAATGGCAAAGAACCACCCTAGAATACCCCCCTTTGAATTTTTATCCCTAGGATAGTAATTTTCCTTTTGCCAAAACTTAGCTGTAAAGTGGTTTGCCAGCGTTTAGTAATCATTGCAATGTAATTGATCATTGTACGGTGAATCTTACACATCTGTGAGCATTCCATTATCCATGTGTGTAGGATGCTGTCAGCTCTTTGTTATTACTTTAACAACAATGATCCTTTGTGCCCTATGATTTTTTTAAACTCTTTTTTGTTATATTGCTATAAATGATTTTTTTCTAAATGCCTATATACTCTAGCTGCATCAATTTCAATGCATAATTTGTATATTGTTGGAACAATTGTATAGACCTATTGGAGATTGTATATTCCTATTGGTCTATAGTTGTTAGGATGGGTTGAAGGATCAATCTTAAGGAGGAGTATCATTTTTCCTATTAACCAGAGTGGCAACTGTTTGGAATGTGCATATAAGTAGTTTTTAATCAGGGCTAAATCTCTGTATAAAGATGTCAATACTTTTATCAAGTAGTTAGGTACTTTGCTGGCTTTGGATTTTCTAGTTAGGGTCTTTCCTTAACTTTATTGCAGTTTTTCTGGCTGTTGCTTCATCCCATTACATATTCTCTATTTTTAAGCCTCTAACTGTTTCTTTTAATTTTACTATCCATTCAATGTTTTAAGCCTCTAACTGTTTCTTTTAATTTTACTATCCATTCAACGTTTTATGCCTCTAACTGTTTCTTTTAATTTTACTATCCATTCAACATTTTTGTTATGCTTGACTAGGATTTCGTATTTACTTCTCCAAAATGTACCGCTTCCTTTTTTTCTTTTTTTATTTTATTTTGGTTGCATTGCATTTCTATTCATTTTTTTTGTTTTCCAGTTCTTATGCTTGTTTTGTACTTTTCCACTATATTTAATGTGCATACTTTCTAAGATTTTTACGTGTACTGATATTTTTAGTTTGTTGTTGGAAGTATGAATACTCCTATCTGTTTTGATACTATGCAATGTTTTTACTACATCTATCTTTCTAAGTATTTTGGATGATCTCTTCTTTTTCCTGTACTCTTCTAACAGCAGTACTTCTTGTCTTAATTGTTTTATAGTTTTCAGTACTGTAGAAGCCTGTTAAGGTTGGGGTAAAGGGAGCAGCTATCCCGGGTGACGGGTGTTAGTGGACACAATTGTGAAATTTTGATCCTGCATTTGTCTTTCTGTATCAGCATATCTGAATGATGGTACAGAAAGGTACTTCATCAACTTAATGAATTTGATGGGTGGGGTGGTTAGGGTCTTTGCTTGAAATGTCAGCATTACAGAGAGGCCAGCTGTGGCTCTGTTCTGGTCAGTGCTTCCACGGTGCCATTCTACTTGTTTTCTCCTTTCCATTGATACTGTAGATTTTTGTAATAATGTTACATTCAATATTAGTTTAGCTCCACAGTAATTTATATTGTTTATTTCTGTTATATAACATGTATTTCTCTTAATAGTCCTGAATACTGTCTTCATCTGTTTTTCCAATCTTCTAAAATTTTGTGTTTTATTTACTTTCTGTAATCTAGTTCTTTCATCTAAATTAATATGTATATCCAACTCTATTAAATCAAGCAAATCTTACATTAAAGAATTTTCTTCTAGACTTCTTTGATCTATGTTTCCTATGAGTCTTCTCAGAAAGTTCCAGAACATATTCTTGTGACATATCCTCTTTAGATGAACCCTGCTTCATCTGCTACTTATCCATATATGAACTCATTGACCCATCACACTACAACATTACATGTGTCAAAGTTTCCTGCTCCTTCCCATGCTGTGCAACTTCTACTGGACTTTTACTCAAGTCTCCTACAGGAACCTCCAAAACATTCTCCAGTGACATACACCAGTATTGCGTTTCTTTTTATTCTGGAACCTGTGTGCTCAGACTTTTTATTTATTTATCTGTTTATTTTTGTTCCACCTTTCTCCATTATATATTTAAAATATAGTCTATATCAGTGTTTTTGTGGTAACATTTTGTACATACAGGCTCTACCACATAAAGGTACTCACTAAGACATGAGGATGAATTCATTTCCAGAAATACTGCTCTCTTTTTCTTGCTGATATCATCTCTTCATTCAAAGAGCTTGGGCACTCTGACAGTTTGGAGATTGTGATGGAGAAGTTTACTAATTTATGTCCTGACTTGACAAGTAGCGAGGGTGCTATAGAGATAGTACATACAGATGCTAACTTTGTTATGACCACTTCAAGGATATTTCTTTCTGAAGTAGATTCATTAACAATCTAGTCTAAGGAACTTTTGTTTATAAAAATCTAAGAATGTTTTAGCATATCCAGGTTTGGTGGTATATGACCCCTAGACAATCATTAAGCAGTTAAAATCACATAAGATAACAGTATCCTTACTTTTGGGGAGTTCATTTGCAACATTGAGGAATGCTATGAAGTTCTCTGGAGACATGGAAGGAATTCAGTAGTATGCAGTGAAATAGGTTCATAGGTTCATAAGTGTTTACTAGGCTAACGAGCACAAGGGCCTTTTTAAGCCTAGAGATGCATTCCAAAAAATGATCTTATGTAACATGATCTGAATCTCAACAACCACCAGCAGGGGGTGTCTTGTAATCTGTTTCACAGTAATGTGATCTATAACAAATACAGATATGCCACCATAATTTCTATCAGGTCTAAATGAATGCTAAGTATAAAATCAACGACTTGATGGGTTGCTCTATGATTAATTAAACCATGTTTCTGTAATAGCACATAAATGGATCTGCTCCAAATGTAGGAGGTCTTTAAAGTCTGGCAGCTTGTTGTTTATACTTCTTAAATTAAGTAGTTGCTAATTGATATGGTTCAACAGTTCATTGGTACACTCCAGAAGTAAAAAGGCAATACTTGCTGTCGACAGAACCCTTGTCAGACTATTACTTACTTACAGAGTGAAGTCCTGGAGGCCATACAAGTAAAAAGGCATCATGTTGTTGGAAAATATCAGAGGAAGGGCTCTAGAAATATCCACAGGCTGGAATAGAATAGATGTGACCAGAAATTGCAGGAGTTATATTTCTTCATTCAGAAGAGATGATACCAACAGACTATTAGTGCGCAGCATCATGTTATTGTGGAAACAACAGGTGCGTGGCACACTAAATCACGTTGTCATAAGGAAAAACAGGCTATGGATACACAACGTCATTTTACAGAGATGTGAGTGAAGGAAGGAAAGAGGGAAAGAGAGAAGACACAGCTGCAGAGTATACTGGCTCCGTTCTATCTGGATATCCAAAATGATTTCTTATGGATACAATTGTAGACCCAGGAAGGTACTGCTAGAATGGGAGGAGCAGCGAGAATCTTCTAAATCATTTAATAGGGCATAACGGATGTGCAAAAGGGCAACATGAAGCTAGGAATGGGGGGGGTGGAATGTCAAATAGCAGTGAAAGGCAGAATTGATAGGTTTTCTGTCTTCTTCTACAGTGAAGTGAAAAAGTGAGAGTGGTAAATCATATCGCTATATAGCTTCTAATACACAAGCGTGCACACTTGTGTGAATGTGCATTTTATGGAAAGATTAAAGGTGCCATCTCTGTCAGTATCATTTGTAATGCTTATGTAAGCCTTGATTTATCCCGTCTTTTACAGGAGTTGAGCACTTACCATTAGAATCTAAAAGTTAAAATACCATTTTTTAGAGAAGCGAAAAATATATAAAGAAAAGCAACTTTTCCAAATGAAGAGTTTGTATGATGCCTTGTAAAATATATATAAATATTCTTTTTATGACTTGGGGAAGACAAACAAATATGTACCTTTCTGGTGTTTGCACACATTTCTGTCTTTACTAGTAGTTTTAATTTGTTATTGCATTACCGTTAATATTTATGGCCTCCACAAGTAATATATTAAGTCAGATGCATTTGGCCCATGCTTTCAGGAATACCACCTATTTGTTTTTACTGTACTGACTACCATTATGACAGTGGGGTACAATAATGGAGAGAATATATTAAGCTGGAGAGGCCTGATAATATTATTTTTCATTCCATCTCTGTTACTGTCTTACTGATGTGTTCAGTCATATGGTCAGTGAGCATGGTTCATCCTTATGCATTTATGGCTTCCCAATAGTTACTCAAGGTGAAATGATTCAAGTATCAATAGCACATACTTAAAAAAAATAAATAAATAAAAAATAAAAGACGATAACCAGAATGGCGAATGCTGCTTCCCATAGACAATCATTGTTTGGGCAGTTTCTAGGGGTGCACCAGTAATGGTTCACTTCTTTTGGAAGATTTAACCTTTCTTCGCATTGGTACAACCATAGAATTGGTATGTGTATACATACATACATAAGTTGGAGGTCTGTGGGTAGCTTGACCCCACATTGGGAGGCTGCAGGAAGGCTTAGCCCCCATGCACAAAACAAATAAAATAGATTTTTTTGCCCCTTTGTATTTCTGCCATTTTTGTTTCTTCTCCTTTCAGCTTACTGGCATTAAGGACTTTGCTGTTTCAGAGTAGAACCTACATTTACAGCTAGATTGTGCACTGAAATATTTAATGATTAAAACGTTTCTTAAATAGTTTCTGTTTGCATAGTTTTGTCCATTCACTGCAGTTCAGCATAACCCATCTCAAGCAGTAATGGAGTACGATTGTTAACAAAGATATGCAGATTTGCTATGGATATTCCACTGCAAGCTGAAATTGTAATTCAAACAATGCTCTGCATCCTTCAATATTTTATTTGCACAATATTACATATTTGTAATTTTTTTTCTGTACAAAATATCCTTTTGATTGTTTATGAAAGCAGGCATGTGTGAAAAAAAACAAATATATCAGTGACACTTCATTTTCACCTCCAGTGGAATGCTGGCTTTGAGCTTTACTCACAATACAGGTATGCGTTTTTTGTAGATTTACCTCAACATAGAAAATATTCCAATAAATATGTATTATTACACTTATTTTTGTTATTGTGATACTTATTTGGTAGCCCAGGAGAAACACAGCATCCTTTTATTTTTAAACCTTTCATTAATTACAGGTACACAATGTACCAGATTTTCAAATACTGCAACAGCTGTGCTTGAATTTATATGATCAAAAAGTTCAAGGAATATCTTCAGGCAAATAAACTCATCGAAAGGGAAGTGTTGGAATTTCACTTGTTACTGCTTTAATTAGCCTTAAGCTATTTTCACTTTGTTTTAATGCTACATGGAGAGCATATGACTTTATATTTGATTAATAAAATATTCTTTGAATATACATGGTTTCTGCCATCTGTTCCTATTTTAAGATATCACTCATGAAGCAGATATTAATTTTTGGGACACAGTGTCCCTGCTATTGCACAGATACAGTTTGTCAGTTTACAGATGTAATAAATTTGCTGACAATATTTATCAGAATAAATGAGAATGATGCATACTTTGTTTTGAGCTTCTTATAATTGATATACGAGTGCTAATATAGTAATGGCCTTCTCTTTGTTTAGAGCTTCATGAAAGTGAATATCAAAAGGATAAAAGTTATGAATGCCACTCTGTTATAGTAATGACCACCTTGTTGGTTTTACAAGGAATTAAGAATCATTTGCTGAATATAGTGTAGAAAAGTGTTTTCAAGAGACAATATGGGTAAAGCTTAAAGGTTAACGTTTCTTGTATAGGAAAGAGTTATACGTCTACCTGTCCCTTCACCCCTCTCTCTGTCTCCCTCTTATTTCTTTTGCTCACTCATCTTCTTTGAGTGAATGTTTTGTAGTGGGCATCTGTCTGTCTGTTTATCTATTCACCCCCCTTATTCCCTTTGCTCACTCAGCTTCCTTTGAGTTATAGATTGTTTTGTAGTGGTCAAATGGGCTGTATACTCACATTAATTTAGGTTTATACATTCATAGGAGGTTACTAGGCTAATGGGCGTTGTGCCTTTACAAGCCTAGCTGTGTAAAAACCCATGTACCCTTATTAACATATTTAGATGGTCATTGATAGCAGAGCAATTCTGTGATCAACACCAACTGGCCCTATGTATGTTCCTACATAGGTGCCAGCCCTCATGATGTATTTACAGTCCCCATCCAGTTATCAAGGTTGTAATTGAATAAGATCACTAAGGAGCTCTACTTCACACAGAGTGGGGGCTTATTACAGAAGAGCAATAATCACTGGGAGAGATATCTGTGTCTCTAGCATGTTCTGTTAATGTCACAGGCTAGGCTGAGATTCCTGGAGTGAGTTATTCTTGTCCTGTTTGATTTGCAGATGTGCAGCAAGTCCATTAGGGCAGGGTCCGAGACACATGTCACAACTCTGCAGCCTGTATGATACAGAATACAGTGACAGGGCTTTCAGTCTTTCCATGTATGTCATGTTTTGGAGGCCCTGGATTCTCTTGGTAAGAAACCTCTGTGGTATCTCCAGTTATTGCAGGTGTCTGATGAAGTACATAGAGAAGGTGGCATTGTACTCAGTTAGTGGTCTCATAAGGGTCGAGTACAGTGGGGCTATGACCTCCCTGGTCTTGGATGCAATGCCATTATTTATGAGATGTGCAATGTAGAATTCTTCACTTACCACCATGGATACATGGTGATCAAAGTTTAGATTGTTGTGTTTCCATGGCTTGACCCACTGAGTTTGAGCTTAGAGCAGTGCTATCTATATAATCATTAGCAGGGGCTTCTTCTTTGCTAAAGGGGATAATGAGGCTTTTTTTTTTTCATTAAGTTTTAGTCCGTGAGTTTAGGACCAATCATTTGTCTGCTTCAGCCCTTCCTGTAATATGTTAACATCATTGGGGGACTGTATGATTGTGCCCATGTTACAGTAATCTGCAAACTTAGTAAGCCAAAGTCCATCTACCTTTGCCTCAACTTCAGAGAAACAGATTTCAAACAGTAGAGGGCCCAGCAGAGATCCTTCTGGTACTCCACTGGTAACTGGGCTACTGGTGGAGGTGGAGTCCCCAACTTTGACAGTGTGGGTTCTGTCGGTGAGCTAGTTGACTACCCATCTAGTAATGCATGGGTTAATCCCCAGCTAGGAAAGTTTCTCTATGATACCTGGATGGGGATTGTGTCAAAGGCCTTGGCTAAATCAAGATAGGTGGTTTGCACTGTTTTGCCCTCATCCAGGGCTTTGGTAACATTCTCAAAGAAGTTCATGAGTTTTATTAGGCAACATCTACCCTTGAGAAAACCAAACTGGGTTTGGTTTAGAGTTTGGATGTCACCTATATCCTTGTGGATAAGGTCTCTCCCTTTTCTAATTTTTCCAAATCTTTTGGGTTTCTAATACCATGATGGGAATGGAACCCATTCCTAAGTCAAAGTACGATTAAAGTTCATGAAATTCATATTGTTTCAATCTTTGATGTATCTCCCTTTCACTAATTTCTCCATATCTTTTAGGTTTCTAATACCATGATGGGAATGGACACAATTTGTAAGTCAAAATACGATTAACGTTCATTAAATTAGTATTGTTTCAAGCTTTACTGTCAGCCAAAAGTGCTTTTCGCAGCACTCACAATGTGCCCAGTAATGACTCCTTCTGCCATTTGTATGGGGTTACATGGATTGGTAACATATCTAAATATGATTGTCGATACTTTTTTATAAGAACCGTTGCTCCTACTACTATTGGGACTGTCTGTGTATCTTTCTTCCACATTGCTCTCATTTCTGCCTGCAGATCCTGTTATTTCATGACTTTGTCTCTCTCTGTACACAAGACACTGTAGTCACTAGGTGTGGTGATTTCAATGATCAGTTATACTTTTGTCTTCTTTTCTTGGACCACTATATCCATTTTTTTAGCGTCTATCTTTTGAACTGTTGGTAATGGGTGATCCCATGTGATATAAACTTCACCATTTTCTATGATGCTTTGTGGCTCATGTTTCCAGTGTTTATCAGCCACTTTGATAGCATAATGTTTGCTCAATCCCCAGTGCAACAGTCTCACCACATTATTATGCCTTTCAGTATACAGTCCTTCTGCCATTAATGTGTCACAACCAGCAACAAGGTGTGTGACTGTTTCCAATTCAGTTTTACAAAACCTACATTTGTCTGTTTCTCCCACATGTTCAATGAACTTTATAAACCAGTGAGTACATAGCCCACTATCGGGTCTACTTTATTCCCACGAAAGCCAAATCGGTCGAATACAATTCGCGCGACACATAATGAGTGAAACGCGAGTACGTTGAACACACTAAACCGTGAAAGTGGAAATATTGAATTTGCATAGTTGGCCCGTTTGCAGAATACCTCCATAAGGTAAGTGTGCAATAGTTACAGACCTTAGGGTTAGGGTGCAGGTTAAGGTAAGGGCATAGACTGGTAATGTATGCAAGGTTTAGTGTAGGGTTTTGTTAAGCGCATGTGTGTGGAATATTTAGTTTGTTTGGGTATAGCTCAGTAGGGTAAGTGTGCGGTAGTTACGAACCTTAGGGTTAGGGAGGGGTTAAGGATAGTGCATAGATAGTTGTGTATGTATGGTTTAGTGTAGGGCTAGAAGTAGGGTTTTGGTGCTTTACTTTAGGGTTAGACATAGGGTTTTGGTTGGTGTGTGTATGTGTTGTTTTTTACTGTGTTTCGGTAGGTAGTATGTTGCGGGCAGTGGAGTTGTCCAACTATGAGAGATCGAGGTTTCAAATTTTGCAGTTTAGTGCATTCGACATATTCATGTTTCGCTCATTATGGTGCATGTGAATTCTATTTGACTGATTCGGCTTTCGTGGGAATAAAGTAGACCCCCCCCACTATCTTGGGCTGCCAATATTAACCTTTCATTTCTTGGTTTGAATTTGCCTCTCCTTAACCATTCCTGTGTTCATTCCTGATCAGCATGAGGTCCTTCCAGAAGTTTTCTATACTTGCAACTATATTTATGCTTTTTCCATATTTCTTGCATTCTCATCTGGTCCTTCACCTTATATTATTTATTTTGTTTTTTTGGCTCATTCAGTTGCTGCCTGGTTTTTATCCACTCTCCCAGATGACCTTAGTGACCATTTACTAACCTATATCATAAAACATAAGGCAAGAAACCCTCACCAGACCAAATATAAAACACTTAGAGACAGGAAAAACTTTGACAGTGCTATATTCCTAAACAAACTAAAAGCAGTTGACTGGTCAAAACTAAAAAAACTACCATTAGAAGAGGCTATAGCTCACATTAACATTAAATTCCTAAGTATCCTTGATTCCCATGCTCCAGCACGTACAATAAAATCTAGAACAAATACAGCACCATGGCTCACAAACAATACCAAATCGGAAATCAAAACTAGAAACAGAGCCTGGGCCAGCTGGAAAACAACTAAAGACCAACTTGACCATCTAAAATATCATCAAATCAGGAATGATACAAAAAAATCTTTTTTACTAGATAAAAAAAGCTTCTACCAAAATCTCCTACAACAACACCAAACAACTCTCAAAAGTTCTGAGCAGGATTAAATCAACTACTTCATCCAGGTCATTCTACCACCCCAACCCCGGCTAGCCACACCCATAGTTCCCCAGAGACCATAGCTGGCGCTTACAATAACTTTTTCACTGAAAAACTGAAAAAATCCAATCCCTAGCAAATCAACTAATCCCCACAAACTTAAACCACACCCCTAATCTACTGACTAATCACCCCAAATTTAGCTTCAACCAATATCCACTACTTTTATCAAAACACTTATAAAAAAAATAAAACCTACCACCCTCACTGCTGACCTCCTCCCTGCAGAGTACCTACAAATACCTGCAGATGCCATTGCATATCCCATATCTATCCTTATCAACAGAACCTTATCCGAAAGTGCTATCCCCTCCCTCTAGAATATATCCCACGTCATCCCACTCCATCAAGGTGGTAGTTCTACAGATATATCCAACTATAGACCCATTGCCATTCTTTCCCCACTAGCCAAAATAATGGAGAAATGTGTACACAAACAACTAATGCAATACCTTACAGAGAAAAACTTACTGTACAACTCCCAGCATGGTTTCAGGCCATACCATAGCACCACCTCAGCCTTCCTTTTCTTTACTAATGCCATAAACCAAAACAGGAATGACAATAGGTTGTCCTCCATCCTCTTTCTTGATCTACAAAAGCCTTTGACATGGTCAGCCATGAACTTCTCATTCTTACTCTAAAATCTATTTCCCTCAATAAGCACGCAATCTAGTGGTTCCAGTTCTACCTGACTGGTTGACAACAGGCGGTACTATGGCAGGGCAAACTCTCCAGCCAGCTACCTCTCACACTTGGTGTCCCTCATGGCTCCATACTAGGTCCACTACTCTTTATTTTAATCAACAACCTTCAAACTGCCATCTCCAAAGCTACCTGTATTCAATATGCAGATGATTCCACTCTGATCTGCTCAGCCACCCCCATCCGAACTGCAAATCTTAACCCAAATTACATTTAACGCTATTGAGAACTTGCTCACCAACCAACACCTACTGCTGAACTCCAATAAAACTAAACTTTTTCTCTTCACTCCCACTAGTAGATCTGACACACTTTCACATCTAACAATGGTACCACTATCTCCCCAGATCAACACACCAAACTTCTAAGGATTATCATAGACAATAATCTTAAATTTGACCTACAGATGAACAAAACCATACAGACCATCAATGAAAAGCTTGGATCACTGTATAGAAACAAGACATTTTTAACCCCACTGGCTAGGACTGCAATCGGACGGTCACACCTACTCTCTACTCTTTTATATGCCTTACCTGTATTCTCAAACTTCAACAAATCTGAATTAGGTAAGGTGTCTCATAGCTACAACCATATTGCCAGATTTGCCACTGCCTCCACCTATAGAAACCACCATTGCCAGAACCTGAAACAGCTAGAGTGGCTAGAACTGCCCAGCTTAATTCAATTCAATCAGCTCTTAATAGTGCACAACATTCTGTACCACCCTGAGGATACCCCCTCACTTATAAATATTATTAAGCCATATAGCAACCTGAGATCCCTACGGTCAGCCAACAAACTACTGGTCCAAGCCCACAAAGCTAATAACTTTGCTGGTGAATTCCTGTTTGCCAATTTTGTTGGCAAAACCTGGAATTCGTTGTCAAACTATATAACCCTACAATCCTCCAAAAGTCTCTTCAAAAAAACCTCAAACAGTATCTCAAAGTGAACTGGCTTTGCCCATGTACCAACCCTGATTAAGTTATAAAGTGAAAGCATAATCTGTAGATATCATAACATGAACTATGTCACCAAGCTCTATATCCAGTCTGACGTCTCTTGCATTTAATTGTGTCTGTCCATGAGAATCGTGAGTCCCTACTAGGGAACACTAATAAACCATTGTACATAATCACTTTGTTTTATATTTTCTAATGTTATTTAACTTCTTGTGTAATCTATGTAAGTTTGTCTATTTGGAGCTTTTCTCCCTGGGCCTCCACTGAAAATTGACATGCATCCAGTCGGATTATCCTGGTAAACAAATGTAAAATAAATAAAATAAATAGATACTTCTGGTTTGATTTCCATTCCTGCTTGACGTTGATATGCTTCTGCTAAATTAAGCAGAGAAGTCATCTTAGATTTATTCTCCTCATGTTTCAAAACTTTCACTACATTTGGATCTTGTGAGGTCAGTAGATATGTGTTGAGTCCCACGATCTATACATGTAATCATTTTCAAGGAGGCCCATCCCTCCTTTGGAAAGTGAAATATATAATCGTGGTATGCACTGACTTTTATAAATCATTTGGTGAGCATGAAACATCCTTCTTGTTTTCCTATCTAATCTATCCAATACTTTTTGGGGCCAGTCAATCACTCCAAAACTAAGTTCGGACAGGAAGAGCAAATTGATTTGTAGCATGGATCTTGTTCCTAGATGTCAATGCTATTCTCAGAATTAATGTAAGTATTCTAAAGTATTCCTTACTGAGTGTTATTCACATTTATTCATGTTTTATTCCTGATCCTTCATCATTTCCCAAGTATTTATACACTACCTCTTGCTCAAGTTCTTTTATATCACATTCTTGTCCAAAACTGATATTTTCCTGATGCTGCAGTTTTCCTGCTTTAAAGGTTGCTTTTGCACATTTATCAAGACCAAATGACATTCTAATATCATCTGAAAAAGTTTTGACAACCTGCAGCTGTGCTTTCAGATTCTCATCTAATGAGCTATGCAGTTTTAAATCAATGACAAAGGGAAGATGAGAAGTCATTAGACTTTGTTGTTTTCTAGGAGCCAAATTGTAGCCATGGCCTAAGCTGCTAAGTAAACAACTTAGTGGTTTAATGGCAAAGCAGAATAGCAATGGTGACAGAGAGTTACCCTGGAATATCCCTCTTTGAATTTTTATCCCTGGGATAATAATCTGTCCTTTATCATGGCTTAATTGCAAAGTGGCCTGCCATTGTTTCATGGTTATTTTAATGTAGTCGATCAGTGTAGGGTGTATCTTATACATTTTAAGGACTCTTTTATCCATGAATGTGCGATACTATCAAAGGCTTTTTTGTAGTCAATCCATGCCATACTTATATTCTTCCCCTTTTTACAGTTCTGCACTATGATTTTATTTATCAACAAATGATCCTTTGTTCCATATGCCTTTCTTTTATTGCCTTTTTTTCTACTGCCATAATTGAGTTTCCATCTAAGTTATTGGTCTATAATTTTTAGGGTAGCTTGCAGGTTCACTCTTAAGTAAGAAAATTGTTTTGCCTGTTGTTAGCCTGTGTCGTGTCTTTTCAGGGTGTTTCTCTCTGGACAGTCCTAATTACTGTGTTCATTTGTTTTATCAGACTTCTTATGTTTTGGGTTTTATTAACCTTCTGCAGTCTATTTCTCTCATTGATCTTAATATATCTACCCATGTCCATTAAATCAAGCAACTCTTCTCTTAGCTCATTTTCTTCCAAATAGAGGGCACATCCCTTTTCTGTTTCCTGCAAGCATTATATAGAAAGTTCTATAGCATCGTCCTGTAGCAACTTCTCTTCCATTTCATCCATGATGATTCTTTCCATGGTCTTGCAGACAAGGCCGGTTAGGCATATAGGTTGATAGTTCCCTGGGTCAGTTGATGGACCCCCTTTTTGCAAGGAGATTATTGTTGCTGTTCTCTCCTCTGCCAGGACAAAGCCAGTTTTCAGGCTATGGTTAAAGATGGTGCCATGTGGCTCCACTAGATTTTGTTTTAGATTGTTTAGTAAGCAGCCTGGGATGTTATCTAATGCTGATTCATTCCATTAGGTCTTCTTTTACATTGTTTAGTAAGCAGCCTGGGATGTTATCGGGTCCCACAGTGGCTGCGTTTTTGGCTTTAGAGAGTACTTGCATGATCTGATACTTGGTAGAGGACTGATGTCGGGAATGCTTTCGCTTATGTCAGGTGGGGATAGGGGGGGTTAAGTTATTGCCAAGTCTGTCAGCTAGCAGGTTGGCAATTTCCTCAGCTTCTGATTGAGTATTACTGTCCACTATAAGTTTGGGAGTCAGCTGGGAATTCCCTCTTAGGTTTCAGATGTAACTAAAGAATGACTCATGATTGTCATTAGCTAGAGATGCTAATTTAGACTCATAGCTAGCCATAGAGGACTTACCAAGATACCTGATTTGCTAATTCAAGCTCTAGAGGGTATTCTTCCTCTGTTGAGTTAGCCTCCTCCGGTTCTTAGATATCAGTTTCTTTCTCTTGTTGTATAACTTATTTATACTTACAGTCCACCAGGGTGGCTTGTTTTTTTCAGAAAGACCTTGTGTTGTTCCTGTTTGGTACAGCAGAGCCAATGCATTTGTTTAAGTGGCTATATAGGGCAGTTGTGTATTCCTCTGATAGGAGTCATTGTTGTCTGTGTTGACATGAGCTCTGAAACATTTTAGGCCATTGCTTAGTAGGCAATAGTCTTCTTTGGAGAAACTTTTTACTCCTGTGGGGGTGTCAGGTTTGATCTTTACTTCGAATAAGACAGATGTATGGTCTGACCTTACCAAGGATGGCAATAAAACAGTAGGTACTGTAGTGACCCCCCCCCATGTTGGTGAGCACTAGGTCCAGCACATATGAGCCCCTTGTCGGGGTGCAGATCAACTGTTCCAGGGAATTTGAATTAACAAAGTCCAAGAACTTCATAGTGATCATGTCTGGACTCATAATTCACCCACTCTGTGGAAGAATAGCTGAAATTGCCCATGGTCAAGGTGTTTGGCTGTATGTTGAGTGACTCTAGCAAGTCCAGATAGGCAGAGTATTTCTCCTGCTTCTTGGTGGGGGACCTGTAGCTTGCGATGATGTGGAAGGTTATTTTTCCTATAGTTAATTGGACCTGGAGTATCTCTAGACAGACATACTGTTTCACCTGTCTTAAGGTGTATTTGGATTTAATTAAGATAAAGACATGTCTTCCGTTGGTTCTTTCACGCTTGTTTTGGGTTCTGAACATATGAAAGGCATTGTAGCCTTGTATGGCCATGGTACTCGCAGTGGCCTTAAACCAAGTCTCTGTGACTTCTCAAACATCAGCATCTTCCAATGTTAGGAGTGCTTCCAGGGAGTGCAGTTTATTGTTTAAGTTGCTAACATTAAGCAGCATGTCCTTGAGTTTGTTTTTATTGGATTTTTTTACTTTGGAAGTTTTGCTGTTTAGATATTGCCTAAAAAAGGCACTATGGGGGAGACAGATGTCTTTGCCAGTGTCTGAAAGCCTTTAGGAGACAGGTGAAGGCCATTTCTGGCAAAGCAGCATGGACTGTTGACCATGTCTTCCCAGGCAGACAGATACTGGATCCCACTGGAGTGACACCAGAGCCAATTATTGAAATCAATCATTTGTTGTCTGTATTGTGGCATCATCCTTGGTAAAGGTAGAATGCTCCTTAGGTCTAGGGACATACCTGCCTGGGACACATAATTTGAGATTTCAGTCATGTCTCTCTTCATATAGTCCAGAGGGGTACATCTGAAGTCAAGGAGACGTTATGGCAAATCAGACTACATGCTAATGCGTTCCCTGGGTTAAATGAATGTATTTCAATAGCCAGTACTTTGAGACATCTATCTTATAAACTATAAAACACAATATGTTTTAAAGTTTTAAAAGGTTATGTTGTTTTCCTTTAAAAAATGGGTGGTGTTTAATTGCATCAATGTTATGTGATTAATTGGGGGGTTTAAAAACCTGCTTTTGTATGTTTTAACTAGATTCTGATAAAGTCAGGTTTGTTCTGATGAAAGCGCTTAATCAAGTTTATTAAACAACAAATGTTTTAGTGACTGCAGCCTATTACCTTCATTCCTGAGTGCTAGTTTTTTTTTTGTCACAGTTTTGGTTCTTAGTTTTGTGCTGTTGTATGTCTTGTTAGTTGTTATGTGAGAGGACTGATTCTAATTTAATGGTATAGTTACATCTCTCACATACTGTATTTGTTTGCTTTAGAAGCAAGTGCTTGTCAGTATACATGAGACAATTGCCACATTGCCTCAGGCCCTCAGGATGCCCATGTCAATCAGGTTGGCTGTAGAAATGGTGAGAAACTTTCCATCCATTATGGCAGGTATATATCGTAGTGACTAGAGGGAATGGGATAGATGGACTAGGATTTGCTTGTGAGACTAATAAGGGCAGCTATTCTGCGGAAGGCTAAGGACTAAGGGTAAGACTGTGGGCCAGATTCACGATGGCTTGCATGGAGTCTAAGAGTAGAGTAAGACTCCATGCAGCCATCATGTCCGACGAGCGATCCAGGAACAGCCTGTAGGGGTGTGTAAGAGAGCTCCTAAAACAGCTCTTACACGGACAGGGCTGGGACATGCAAATCACCTCAATTGCAGGTGAAACGCATGCAAATGAGGTAGATTTGCAATTCAGGAAACCCGAACCTGTCCGAGTAAGAGCAGTGTTATTTGCAAAAATGTACTCAGTTGACAACTGAGTACCATTCTGCAAATAGCAAAACGGAGCCGTGACAGCTCCAAATAAAGGTTGCATCCAGTGCAGGAAGCATGCCAATGGCCAAACTTATGGCCATTGGAAATGTTCCCTGATGCAAAATTAAAATAAAAATAATAATTTTTTTTTTCACCGATTTCCGATGTTTAAGCATAGCGCAGTGCGGCGGAAATGGGCTGTGCTCGAAAACACAGAATACTACAAACTAAGACCCACAAATGTGGATTTTATTGAAAGTGGTAATGTACAATGCAAGGGAATGGCAGGCTGAAGACAAGATGGCCACCGAGTAGAGGTTGCTAAGGGGGGAAGCTCAGTCTAAGACATGTAACCAAGCATTAGTAGGCAATCCTATGTAAATGAGTGTTAGGACAGTGAATCGCTAGTTTACATAGCAAATGAGCACAGTCAGTGGAGTGTAGGAGTAGGATATGGGGAGTAACAGAGTAGAAGATAGGTGACATCATGAGGGGGGTATGTATGAAAGAAGTGAAGCTCATTGGAGCAGAGTGGCATGTGTCTGCTGTCATTTAGACATCATGGAAAGAGGTGTGTCAACAGGTAGGCTAGGGAAAGCCAAGAAATGGAAGGTGTATATTGTGGATAACACCAAAGTTTCTTGCTGAGCGTGCATGCGCACGTGTGCATGCCTGTAAACCCGAGTAAGACAGAGTGCATGCGTGTAAACATGAGTGCACGAGTTTAAGCCAGAGTAAGCATGTATAAGGCTGTTTAAAGAGTTGTAAGCGCGTTTGTGCTGGTGTGCGTGCGTTTTAACCCGAATATGCAAGTTTTAGTCCATGTAAGCATGTGTGCTCGCATGTTAGCTGCTGTGCGCCTGTTTGCGCTTGTGTGCACGGCACTCCCCCCTGAGGAAACAGAAAGGAAAAAGGAAGCGCAACAAATAGTAGGAAGCTACCAGGGAGTACTAGCAGAGCTAGCAGGTGAAAAAAATCAGAATCAGGCAATTACACAGGCAGTACACTAGCCCAGCCCAGCCTAGCACTTAAAACTCTGCCAACAACAGTCCATTATGTTTCTCACAACAGACACTGCAGTAAGCTAATAGAAGTGAAAACTGAAAAGCTTTACTAAGACAAAGAAATGTTAGTGGCTGCCATTGCTGTTATAAGGCGACATATGCAACATGCTGAGGGTGGTGACAATGGAAATGCTGCTGGACAACCCACAGTGAGGAGACGGAGAAGAGTGTACAGGCCCAGGGTAACCTACCAGGGGCTACATGAGCTGGAGATAGTGGAGCACTATAGAGTGGACAGAGACCTCCTGCAGTAAATTGTTGAGCTGTTCAGGCCACGCCTCACACACAGAACCAGCAGAGGGGAACCCATCCCAGTGGAAACCAAGGTATGTGTTGGCCTAAGAATATTAGCAACAGGTACCTTCCAGAGACCAACTGGTGATATGATGGGGATATCACAGGCATCAGCATCCAGGGTACTATACCAGTTCCTGGATGTCATTTCAGCACATGTCGATGATCATGTATATTTCCCCAATTCCCATGAGGTATTGGCCAGCAATATGCTTCTCTTCCAGCAAATAGCAGAATACCCTGAGGTAGTGGGTGCAATAGACTGCACGCACATATGCATCAAAGCACCAGCCGGCGAGCAGGGTAGGGTCTACTTCAACTGCAAGGGCTTCCCCTCCATCAACTGCCAGGTCATGTGTGATGCCCAGGGCATAATACTGAATGTGTGTGCAGGCTGCCCTGGAAGCTACCATGATTCCCCTAGCTGGCATCTGACGCAGCTGTACTAGACATTTTCCAATGGGGACATCCCACATTGTCACCTAATGGGGGATGCTGGCTATGCACTGGAGCCGTGGCTGATGACACCCATCAGAAACGCACACACACCTGAACAGGAATGCCATAATGAGGCACACGCACAAACACGTAATGTAATAGAGCATGTGTTTGGGCTGCTCAAGTCATGGTTCTGGTGCCTGGACACATCTGGTAGAGCCTTGCAGTACTCACCAACTACATGTACCCAAATTGTCATGGTATGTGCTATGCTACATAATATGATCCTGTGAAAACAGCTGCAGCAGGACCAGCAGAGGCCTGGCCCAAACAGCCCCCCACCATTGCTAAGGCCATCACAGACAGAGCATAACTTGGAGGAGGAACAACCTGAGCCTGCCCCAGTAGGCAGAAGGAGGTGTGCCCAGTATGCTTTGGCCTTGGCAAAGAGGCAACGCATAGCACATACACTGGCTCAGTAGGAACTCTGAAAATGATACCCCTCTCCGACTCACACATAAAGTAAAAGTGATGCTTAAGTTGACACTACCTGCTTCCAAACATGTGTAGGGAGTGTAGTATGTGCATCCGACATAGGCAGCCCAGCAGCACCACCTAAGGCATGAATGCCATGTGTTAAGCAATATAAAGCAGTGCTAAACAGCAATTACCACCATGTAGTATATGCAAACAAAATCGCACACACTAACTAGCACAACTGTGGTCAATGTTCAGTAATATTGGGCAACGTCCAGCAATGTTGGTGAATATTGAGCAATGTTGGACAAGCCTGGTCTAAGTAGGGCATAGCTGAACAAAAGCCAACATGCTCATATTTGCTTAACAGACCCTTAAGCAGTCTGGTCTGCTCAGTATGAAAATATAAAGCAGTGATGGACCTCAAACCCAGGATACTGTGCACTATAGCCAAAGTACTGAACCACTAAACCATGACAGTATTGCAGTGGTCCACCTGTATGACGGAATGTTGATAAGTCTATGCAAAGTATTCCATGGAAACCATGCAGGCACAGCATAATCCTTGTTGAGTTATGACACAAAGGTGAGTCCTGCAGTGAGAACAGAACCTGACTTCCAACACACACAGTATAAATGTTAATATTGGTCATGTTCGCACACATCAGCAAATGTAGTGGGCCTCAGATAGCAACATACTGAAGGGTCACACTGGGCATGCTCACACACTTGAATAAATGAGACAAATGTCAGGCAACAAAACATGGAATGTCAGAACTGGGCATGCTCACACACTTAGGCCATGTCTGAGTACAGCAGTGGGCCACGATATCTGGCAGTTGCATGTGTTAACCCAGGAACCTGTCACTATACAGCAATCCGCCCTGTGCACACAGTTATATGACAACAGACACATCTATAATATAGTGGAACCCTGTCATAATCAAATATGTTCTGCAGATACTGAAGTTCTTCATGGAAACTGGTAAAGCAAAGATGATAAACACCTGCAAACAGTATCAGCAATAAACATTGTGCATCTTGAACATTAGCATAGGTTCAGAGGTCGATACTAGGCTATCTGCCCTAGGGCATGTACAAGCCTAGCCAGAGTGTGTTTGGCATTTGCAACCCTGTCAGATTACTACACTGTGTGTGTGAATAGTAGGTCACACAAGATAGCCCATGTACGTTTATGCTAGTGTGCCTCTGTCTAGCAGGGACACAGAAGTTATCCCAGGGGTAAATATACAATCACCCATACAGTCATCAAGATGTCTCCAGTAGGTGGTCAGTGGGTGGCACTGCCTATGTAAAACTTGGATTACATTCTGTAGTGAGTGGAGCATCTGGGATAAGAACCTGTCCCTCCACAATGTCCTATTAACATCTGTGCTGAGGTATACATCCCTGCAGTGTGTAGCTCCAAGGGAGT
Organism: Protopterus annectens; assembly: GCF_019279795.1. Taxonomy (NCBI): domain Eukaryota; kingdom Metazoa; phylum Chordata; order Ceratodontiformes; family Protopteridae; genus Protopterus; species Protopterus annectens. The sequence goes on along the minus strand of NC_056735.1, from coordinate 1,591,215,791 downwards.
TGGATATCCTGAGGTGGAGCATGTCCAGTAATTCTGGTTTGGGTATAGCTGTAAACAACAGGCACACATCATATCTGAGTAGGTGGTAAGAGACTGAGTAGAGCTGGAGTTACTGCATCTGAACTATGCAGGGCATCTGTGTGAGTCCCTAGATCTGCTTATTGAGGACCGTCCATGGCCAGTACAGTTGCTGCAGGTGTCAGGTAAGGTACACCCCAAATGTGGCATTGTAACCAAGCATGGATGTGATGAGTATAGGGGCACAATGACCTCACTCGATCTAGATGTGAAACCATATGGGATAAGGTGGCAAACATAGAAGGTGTGTCCAACCACTTTGGCAACATGAATGTTAAAGGCGACAGTATGAACAAGTGATGTCCCCAAACCCCTAACAACTCCTACCGTATGTAATGGAGTACTACCTATGTGGTAATGTGTGGGCATGGTGTTACTCCCAAAGGGTATGACTATGCAACTAATGGCATTTAGCTGTAGGCCATGGCTCAGGCACCAGTCATCCATCTCTGTGATACCCTGATTGAGTATGCATGTGTCAGCTGGAGAGTTGATCATGGCACCCAGTTTGCAGTCAAGTGCAAACATGTTCAGCCATATTCCCCCTGTGATAGCCTGTACGTAAGACAAATATATACTGAACAAGAGGAATCCCAGGACCAAGCTGTGTGGGATGCCATGTGTAACTGGTGTATAGCCAGACATGGCACCTGCAATTCTGACCATGTGGGTGCTATCCCTGATCTAGGTATCAATCCATTGTGTGAGATATGTGTCCAAATTGATGCTGGTGAGCCTATGCATAATGGCACAGTGGGTTATTGTGTTGAATGGTTTTGCAAGGTTCAGGTAGGCTTTGTGGATAGCCATCCCTATGTTGATGGACCTGTTAGCCATTTAAAGATTACCTACAGGTTCAAGAGGCAAGATCTGCCCACAACAATGCTGAAATGAGTAGGACACAGTGTCTGTAGGTTCCCGAGGTCTATGTGTAGGAGTCCTATGACAATATGCTCCATAGCTTTGCAGAACAGGCTACATAGGCTTTTAGGGCAATATTGTCTGTGGTCCATTGTGGCACCAACTCTGTGGAGCGGGACCACTGTCGCAGTACACCATTTCTTGGGTACATATCCTGTGGTAACTCCAATATTGAACAGTGATGTAATGTGAGGGTTGTGTTTGTCATGATGCTCATGTATGATGCAGGCTGGGACACCATCTGGTCACATTGATACTGTGATGTATGTTGTGGGGAGGGCAGCACTCACCTGTTACTGTGTGATGTCAGGGAAGTTATACTCTGTTGGGATGGATAGTTGCTCCTTAGGGGGAATGGGTGGGAGACATCTGCACTGAACCTGTTTGCCAGGATGTAGGCAATGCCAGTGGGTTCAAGGTAGGTTTAGTCAGTATGCAGTAACTCACAGCATATCAGTGAGTGTCCACCCAGGTTCCTGACATAACTGAAGAAGGCCGTGTGATAGTCCTACATGTCAGGCACAATTGTCTGGTAGAAGCGGCCCTTAGAAATGTCCATGAGTGATTGTAGCTGTCTGCTAGTACAGATCACAGATGCCTTCCCAGTCTGGGAATGTGCTCTATCATGTAGTAGCGCCCTCCTGACATTGTACAGCTTATTAATGGCTGGGGTCTACCAGACAGGTCCCCTGCCATTGTAGTAGTGGGTCTTGTTGTTATTTGGGATAGCACAATCCATGCAGTCCACTAGGTGTCCATAGAATGTGTATGTAAAGGATGCAGCAGTGTGAGCCATATATGCCACTGTCTCAGGGTCTCTGAAGGATACCACCTTGCTTCGGTGAAGTGAGATGTTGGCTCATGAGAAGATCACCAAGATTACCCAGGATGGGTGTGTGGAGGGTATATATATATATATATATATATATATATATATATATATATATATATATATATATATATATATGTCCTGTGAAATACATGTATGTTCTGACCTTATCAGTGAGGGGTATATCGCTGGGGTGGAACATAGAGTCCCCATGTTGGTGATGAGCAGGTACAATATGTATTCCCCCTTGTGGCTGTGCTGACTGGTTGTGCCAAAGCATATGAGTCCACAAATTGTAGTGACTTTTGAGTGAGGTTGTCGGGGCTTGAGTAGTATTCCCAGTCAATATGTGTGTATATGAAGTCACACAATATAATGGTGTCTGTGGAGACCTTCATATTCTCCATAGTTCCCACAAAAGACGAGTGTGGTTCCTGAGTTTGGGAGTGTGTTCTGTAGCAGGCAACAAACTGAAAGGCAGTATTGCACAATGGTAGTTGCATATGTATGGTCTGTGGTGCTTTGTGCAGTGCTACTAACCTGGAGGTGTGTGTATCTGTGATGTATATGTATACTCCCCCTAGTTGTGTTGTATGTTCCAAGTCTTGTTGTCAGACAGCATGGTATGAAACATAACCTGATAGTGCTGGTGTGCATAAGCGAGCCTGAACCAAGTGTCTGTCAGTGCACAGATATTGCTCTCCTCCATACTGAGGAGAGTCCTGAGTGGCCACAATATGAGGTTAACACAACTGTTGTTGAGCAGCATTACCCTTAGTTTCATTTAACCTGTAAAGTCTATGGAGGTGGATTTGTCTTCTGAGCCCTGCTTAAAAAAGGCACTCTGGTGGTAACAAGAGCCTTAGCCAGCATACCAAAGTCCAAGGGTGACAGTTGCAAGCTGTCCATAGTGAAGCTACGTGGCATGTTGAGCATGTCACCATACACTGACAGACACGGTATCCCCTATGAATGAAACAAATTTGTTAGCCAACTGTTAAATGTGATATGTGTGTCCGTATACTGTGACATCATAACTGGTGGGTGTAAGATGCTAGACAAGGTCAGGGTCATACTGGCCTGGGCTACATGATCAGAGTGTACCTCCATGTATCATGTCTTGTGGTTCAGGGAGTAACGTCTGAGGTTACACACATCAGCATGGACAATGATGGTGCCAGTCTTGTACTTGCTTTGGAGTGACCTGACTTCTTGTGTTATGTGGCAGATCCTGGCACCCAACAGACTGTCCAAAGTGACTATTCCCTTGTTAGGCTGGTGAGTGGTACGTCAGTGTGTCTGAACATAAGTTTCGCCTATTACAAGTGTATTAGGTGTGTTGTATAGCCCGAAGGGCAGTGACTGTGTGGCACACTGACATTGTGAACTTTGTGATATGTGGGTATTGTAGTGGGGTAGCAGGTGTGTGTGTGTGTGTGTGTGTCTGCTTTGGAGGTCTCTGCTGCTTAGGTAGAGTACATTTACAGCATCTGAGTATGACAATGTGTGCTAATGTGGTTTGAGTGCTGTTGCTAGAGGATATGTGAGACTGATATGTGGTGTGTGTGGTTACCTTCACCACCTGATAGACTGTGCCAGTCATGGGTCGAGAGAGTTCAGCTCCCTGTATGTCTATATAGGTGCATCTCACACATATATCTGAGTCTGTCGGGAGGAGGATAGGGTTGTCTGTGTACATGAGGCAGATGTGACATTGTATCAATATCACAATATCCACCAGCTGGACTGAAGAGTACACACAAAACTGACCCCTGGACATGCCAGGATATTATCATGACATACTCTGTAGCCTGATCACAAAGGATCAGTAGGGTGTTAAGCATGTAAAAGAGTATAACAGGGATTAGTGCTCATGTTTGTTATTGTTTTGTAAAGAGGAGCTGAGAAGGAGTCCAGACTGAATCATGACACCTCCTTCAGCTATGTCATAAATATCAATGTACACCCATATATGTCCTGAGTCAGGGCCAACTGTACCTGAGTGTCAATGCCGACATCATGACAGACAGGCCCATATGTACATACCCATCCCCCACTGACAATAGTCCACATCATCATACCAGGAGATATCACATGTAGAATGGATGAGCAGCTACCCCCACTGCCAAAAGCATGGCAGCAGGTGGAATACATTGATTCCCAATATGTGTCATGCACAAACTACAGAACAAACAGATCATGCACCTGAACAGTCAGCTGAGCCCACCCCCTACACAGGATGTGGAACCATTGAATATGTCACAGCTACATATGGCACTCCCCACAAGTGTTGGTGCACAACACACCATGGGAAGTCAAGTCCAGTACGCCTATGAGGTCTGATCTGCAAGGTCATGGAGTCCATCATGGTTGCAGTCATAAACAGATCTATTGGAAGCTGACACACACACAACCCTACCAACTGTGGTATGTTCATGTGCGGATCATGGTTCCCAAACATGCTAGACTGTTTGCAAGGCAGCCACCCAGGACATACATCAATGAACACATCTACACATGTGTCACATAGACTTTGAATAGCCCTTTATCAACATCCCAGACACATGTAGTATCCACAAAACCAAGAAGCTGTGCATAAATATGTGTTGACATATGACAGAATGTCAATGTGTCCACAGATAGATCACACAAGGTAAGGATACTGAGGTCATGTTCAAGCTGTTGACACCTGCTGACCCACATGGACCATTCCTGGAATAGCATAAAACAAAGTGTGCACACATCACCATGTCCAGTCTTATGATGTCACCATCCTATAAATACAGTAGGAGAAGGGAAACCAGACAACAAAGCAAATAGCTCGCCGTGTTAATGTGTCACTTTCCAGTATCAAAACATAATTAGGTAGGGGTTTGAATACTGCAAACAGTGAGTGTATGTGTGCAATTGTCTTTGAAAGGGGTGCCCTTTTGGAGACTGTGAAAACACACTGAAAGAGGTACATTCCTCTTTGGAAAGTCTGATGATGTCACTATCCTACAAATATAGCAGGAGAAGGGAAACCAGCCAGTAAAGCAAATAGCGTGCCAAGTTAATGCGTCACTCTCTAGTATCATAACATAGTTAAGTAGGGGATTGAATTCTGCAAACAGTGAGTGTGTGTGTGTGGGGGGGGGTTGTGTGCAATTGTCTTTGAAAGGAGTGTCCTTTTTGGAGACTGTGAAAACACACTAAAAGAGGTACATTCCTCTTTGGAAAGTCTGATGATGTCACCATCCTTCAAATACTGCAGGAGAAGAGAAACCAGCCAATAAAGCAAATAGCGTGCCGTGTTAGTGCGTCCTTTTCTAGTATAATAGCATAGTTAGGAAGGGGTTTGAATCCTGCAAACAGTGTGTGTATGTGTGCAATTGTCCTTGAAAGGAGTGCCCTTTTTTGGAGACTGTGAAAACACACTGAAAGAAGTACATACCTCTTTGGAAAGTCTGATGATGTCACCATCCTACTAATACTGCTTGTGAAGGGAAGCCAGCCAGTAAAGCAAATAGCGCACCATGTTAGTGCGTCTTTCTCTAGTACCATAACATAGTTAAGTAGGGGTCTGAATCCTGCAAACAGTGAGTGTGTGTCTATGAGTGCAATTGTCTTTGAAAGAGGTGGCCTTTTTGGAGACTGTGAAAACACACTGAAAGAGTTACATTCCTCTTTGGAAAGTCTGATGATGTCACCATCCTACAAATACAGCAGGAAAAGGTAAAGCAAATAGCGCACCATGTTAATGCATCACTTTCTAGTATCATAACATTGCTAGGTAGGGGTTTGAATCCTGTAAATGCTGACTGTGTGTGTGTCACTGTCAGTCAACACCGCGTGGGTTTTGCTTTTAGTATGGTATGACATAGTATGATGCAACAGTAAGTGCATTGCAGACACCAGGTATCTGCGTGGCAAATATATATGTGTACATGTCCCCTCAGTCAGTACATAGGTGTGAAGCCTGCATACTACATGAATACATTTGTTTCCATTGACAGGTTGGCCGTTGCTACTCAGATTGTAGGTCACATATGTATGTATGTGACACGGCCATCCACTGTCGTGTTCTGTGGCCAAGGTCATCTGTGGCACACACACCCATGACAGCTACTTAAGAGTAGTGTGAGTATGGGTATATGTCAGACATGGTCATACACAACAAAGTCTTCCAAGAATGGACAGTCTTTATAGGTGTATGACTGCCTTGTGGATATGCATTCAGGTCTCTAATTTCTGTGATACACCTTGGGACACTACAATACCTATGGATATGTGGATACCAAGGGACACATGACATAACATGGGTCTGTATGCACACAATGGTACCTGACATACATGTTGAGGGCTACCACCAGTGTGGTACTGACAGGATAGTATGTATAGTACATGAGGATGACTGTGCCATAGTCGGCTTACTGCTATACAACATGTATCACACAACATGTATCTGTCTGTATGATACCCTTGTGTAGGATATGCGTCCCATCCAGGGAATGCATTTTAGGCCATTCCATGCATTCCCAGATTTGGATGGACACATCCCTAGTGTGTCTGTATGTACCTAATGGGGCTATATGACACACAGGTGTGGTCACAGTAATGGGTGGTGGTCATCACCACTGGTTAGTGTTATAGTGTAGCACCGGAAGGATTCAGTTGATACTGGGTTCCCTACTTCTGTGTGTCATTTGTCAGGACATCATCCAATGATTGCTTATAGTCATGCTGTTGAGGTTGTGTATACTACCAGACTGCAAGTCATTGACTGATATTAACGGTATCACCCGCAGCATAGTGTCAACCCATGTCATACACATGTCTACCCATGTTAGTACATAACTGTAGTAGAATGCATAATGGCCATTGAAAGATGCAATGGGATGTTAATAATGTGTACAACAGGGTATGCCACACGTCCCATGTGTCCACTATGCATGTACATCTAGACAGTGCGCACCCACCATGTTTACAGATGTACACTTGCTAATCTGTACTGCACACATCACACACGTACTGTCCACTCACTAACACATGCTGACAACACATCACACATCAGCCAAGTGGCACATGGGTGGATAATACATACTCAGACCTAACAGTGGTGTAAACAATGCTACATTGACAATCAGAGCTTTGATGCATAATGTCTGCTCAGATATACCTACAAGGATGTAGTTAGACTTCCTTGTTGACAACTCACTTTTATTGCTACACAGCTATAGTGTCACCCTGTGCATCAGCACCATGTTAGCCTGTCCCTCCGTCGATAATGCAGATGACAGGAGGCGGCACAGGTATCATCATATGCACAGGGCATTTTGTTGTTTGCCAGAGCCTGACATTGACCCATACAATCGACATGTCTGTGTGTGTGTGTGTGTGTGTGTGTGTGTGTGTGTGTGTGTGTGTGTGTGTGTGTGAGGGACAACAGTACAGCATGGGCCAATGTTGATGTAATATGTGTGTGTGTATGTGTGAGCCCTAGTTGTTTGCTTAATGTGTGTGGGTCTGCATGCACACAGCTCCACCATGTGGCTGCCATATACAGTGGTTTGTGGGACAGCCGCAGACTGTACCTGCTTGGCTGTACAGATCACTGTCTCCGGCCACAAACACAGTATCTGTTCCTGGCAGTGCTGCTACAGACGGTATCGGGTACCAACCCTGACTGGGTACTGTCATCAGAGGCAGAGGTATGACGACTGGACCCATGTCCCTGCTGGGACTGGTCAGAGCCATGTGCACGTGGTCTACTGGGATGGACAATAGACAGGCCAGCCCCAGCATTGCTGGGGCTGGTATTGCCACTACAAAAGCGGCTATGAGCTGAGGGCCATCCGCAACCACTGCCAGCTGTTGCTGTTGCTGGCATGCATCTGCGTCGACGTCGCAGCCGTCCCGCATGGTCCTGGCTCGAGGAAGACATGTTGTAGAGGGCATCTATTGTGTCCCCCCAACGTCTATCAATGACATCGGTGTATGTCCAGATGGCACTGGCAAGGTCACGATTGCTGTCATTGATAGCGGTGTTATGTGCCCTCTGCACCCTAAGTCCCTGCCTGGTGCACCGTTCCATATGTGCCTGAGCCTGCATTACAGCCTGGAAGATAGTGGTCATCGTAAGACCTGTGAGGGCATGCCTACCAGGGGCAATACATCCAGTGGTGCTCCCCCAAGAACCCCTGGACCTCCGCCTATGTGGTACCATTCCGGGTCTATGGCTATGGCTGCTGTGAGGGGATGCACGCACCATGGGTACCACACTCTCCTGGCCAATGCCAACTGTATGCTGTCCCTCCCCTATGGCCATTGTTGGTGAGGGATGTAATGGCAGTATGAGTGTGCACATAGATGGGGTTGAACGCTGTGTACTGTCGAGTGGTAGACCAACGACAGACCCTGTCAAATCTCCCTGTGCCAAAATACATATCTCATCATCACCACTATCCATGGAAGTGGCTTCAGGTCACCTGCTGCTTTCGCCAAGCCCTACCTCAGCACCTGTGAGAGGAAGACAGGAAACACACGTTATGGTCTGCATATGCACACAGGCACACAGGAACACATGCACACAGGAACACAGAAACACATGCACACTCCTCACTACAGCAGATACACACACAACAGAAATCCAAATCATACTCAATACTGGTTGAAGGTGGGTGACAGTATCACAAGGCAAACAGTCACGCACATGTGTCAGCATGCAGAATAAGTGTTGATCAAGTCTGTGCAGTGTGAGTGTAGACAGCCATAGTTAATGACAGTGTACATGGCTGTGGTGCATGTGTGTACATGTTCAGTGATTGTCTACACCCTGGAACACAATGTGTACAAGGACATGAAATTTCTGTGCAAGTATTATAAGCTCTGCAATGTCCTGTGCACCATCACACACAGGTATATGTACCATGGCTGTGTGTGTTATCTGTGTTTCACATGGATTTCTATGTCTGATTGCAGTGTCTGTAGCAGATAATTGTGGACACAGGTGTAGCACATGCATGCTATGTACACACATGGGATGAGTGGTGCATGTATACATGATGGGATACCATTCCTGGACATGGCCATTGTAACAGTATGGGGTGTAGTACCATTAGCCATCATCATCATGCATCATGTGGTCACTCAAGGCCACTAAAGTGTGCTAGACCACCGCCTAGAATGCTGTATCTGAACCGCAGTGCCGTGGCTAAGTTCACAATTACACAGCCACGTTGCATAAGGGTGTGTGAGGTGTCCAATAGGGAGCATTGCCTAACATGACTGTGTTATGTGTTGAGGAGTGTTGCATAGCCCCATGCTAGGCCCCTACCCCTCAGGTATAGTATGTGTGGTGTGTGGATGACATGTGGGATAATAAAGTGTGACCTGGCAGCAGGTGTCCGGTTACACTATGTGTAGCATGTTGAGGTGTACTGCGTATGACTAACGTGTTATGTTGTGTACATGTGTATCAACTATGCCTATCCAATGTGCAGTACAGTGTTGCCACATTTGTGTCTGATGCTCTGTGTATTGCATGTGATTGAGGCAGCTACTGACATTACTGAGATGTTTCACGTCTCACAGCAAACATGCGCAGCATGCATTATGCGTAGGTGTGTTATGTGTGCATGGCCTACACCTCACCTATGACATGCACAGTTCAATACCAAGTTTAAAGTGTTAACACACTCACCAGCATGTAACATCTGCCCTGCTGTCACACCAGAGGGACCTGCAAGAATATGACAAAGTTTGTCAGTGGCCACAACTGTGGCATTGCTACTGTGAGTGTGCTAAACTACAGTAGAACAACAGGCATAGGTGTACAGATACTATTCAAATAATCAGTATTGCACACAATAGGCAGCACAACTGCTAAACACAGTACACATCTCACACATGCATAATCTAACAATACAGGTAACAGTAGTCTACAGCTAGGGCATGTTACCTGCACGTTCCATGTCACCATGCTGGGAGGCTCCGGCCTCCATGATGACACATGTGTGATGTTGTTGTTGCTGTAGGCCAGGAGCCACCACACTTAGCAGCAGTTCCTCCACTCTGGTGAGGGGGGGATGTATGGCCACCCCACCACCTGTGGCGAGCTGTTGTCTGTGGATATCAGACGCACGCCGCCGGACATGTCTAATTAAATCACTGCAGTGATGGTGTACCTGCTCATATGTCCGGTTATGCATGCCTATGTCATTTACCCGACGAACAAGTTCTTGCCACAGTGCAATACGCTCCTGCTGGTGCTGGCTGGCCCTTGAAAACAGCAGGGTATAGTGCTGAACTAGACTGTGGTGGATTTCCTGTTTCTCAGCAGCTGTGTAGCAGGGGTTCCTGTGATGAGCCATAAGCCTGGAAGACAAGTAAATGATATGTGTGAGCAAGTCATGTGGCACACTTAACATTATACAGTACAGATATCAGTTAACTGCCATATATAGCATCTGTTCATCTGTCAGAGGTTACACACATTCAATACCACATATCAGTGCTCAGCCCACAACTGGCTGACAGTGCCTGCCACACTCCATATGACACAACAGCATACACCAGTACTCGGCTCACTGTTTGGGATCCAATGCACAGCCTTGCCAGGGGGGTACATATCAAGCTAATGCATGCAGAAATATGTCATCCATTGCAATGAATGTGAAGTACAGTTACAGTATAACCAGTAACCCACCCTAGTCGTTGATGCCATACCCATTCCTAACATATGTGCACAGTTGTTAATATAGCTGGCTGTAACAGAGTATACATGTTGCTAGGTACACACATAAACCCTGCATCAGACATGTGATTGCCGACATGGTACAGGCATCATTACACACACATCAGACATTCATACAACAAACAAATGTATGCTAACACAGATGAGCATTTGCTATGTACCTTACAGTACTGTGTTCCCCTACTTACAGATACCTATGCCTGAGGAATGTAATCTGTGCAGACTACAGGAAACACACAAGACAGTGTTACCAGGGAATGTGAACATACACCATACTGTGGGGTTTAGGCCTACAGCTTCAGGTGGTACAACAGTTCAAATGTCGGCTGGATTCACCAGCAGTACCACTTACTGAGCATACATGTATTGCTTCAGCCTATGATGGGACACCACAGTCGTACACAAGGAACTACATCACAACATATGCCACCCTACTATGTCTGCATCCCAATAACTGACACACCTTTCTCTGGCCTCACACTTAGGACACACACGACCATGACAGAAATAACCTCACACTTAGCTATCACACCATCACAGACCTTGCACACATTCACTGTCACACTCATTCCACCTCACATAGCAGGTATTGCACTGTGTACATGTCTGTGTGCATTGTGTCATAAGAAGGTAATTGTCCCTGGGTCCTTTAGCAGCCTAGCCATATGCTACCCTGGCCTGTGACACACATGTAATTAGATTTCACTTCCTCCTGTCAACCGGATACACAGAGGTGATTCCCAGGGTGTGTTACCTATCCCCCAGACAATCATCAGGGGTATGTCTGACATCTGCTACTGAGGAGCCCTGTTTGTTCATGCTGGAGGGTTTACTCCAGAGTATGGCATATTTGCCAATAGGAACCTATCCCTCCAGCATGTGCTGTTTAGTGAGGTTGTGGGGACTAGGGACCTAGGCTGTGTAGCCTGGAGGGATTGTGAGGTGTTGACATGGTGGTTGTCTAACTGCTATGGGTGTGGCATACCTCTGTCTGTTTGGCAGAGGTAACCTCTGGGTGGCCAGTATACAATGCACTGTAGCTGTGGTTATGTGAGTCAGTCTGCATAAGTTATGTGTTTCAGGGCAGTATTACCCTTTGTGAGGTATGTCTGTGGCCTTTCCACTTGCTGTAGTTGTCATGTGAGGTACATACCACATGGGGCATTGTGATGAGTACAGGGGAACACTGACCTATATTTCCATACATGACACATCGTTTATGATTACACGTACCACATAGACAGATGACAAGACTAGTGTGGCACTGTGAATATCAAAGGGGAGGCTACTGCTCACCTGTGTCCCATGTTCCCTTCTGACATCTTCAGTGTTAGTCAGGCAACCACCTATCTGGTAGTTAGTGGGTAAATTGTTTTGGAATGGGGTATGGCACTACAGTATCAACACTGGTGTTCAGTCCATGCCTTGGTCACACCAGGCACCTGTTGCAATACGTCTGACCCTGTGTCTCCCTCTCTCACTATATGTATATATATATATATATATATATATATATATATATATATATATATATATATATATATATATATATAAATATTTATATACGTATTTATATATCACTCTATATATACATATCTATATATATATATATATATATATATATATATATATATATATATATATAAACATATATATATATATATATATATATATATATATATATATGGTTCTACCTGACTTCGCCGACAGCAGAAGACCGACATCGAATCGAGCTCCAGAAGATCGAAATCGAAGAAGACCGACGCGAATCGCGAGT
>NC_056735.1:1591140952-1591200952 GCF_019279795.1 Protopterus annectens | reverse complement strand
TTGCATGTGTGGACAGCAAGTACAGGCTGCTTTTGTAGGTATTTGCACATGTGCATGTGATGGCCTCTGCACCAATTGGTGCCCACCATTTAGTGATTGCATTCAGCCTGCTGTGTGGTAATTGCAGTTCTCACTGTGATTTCAGGACACTGCTATAAAATAATAGGTTAGGTAGGCATAGGCCTTTCAGTTTTGCAAGGTGGGGACCATGCTTGTTTGCTGTGGACACTGTTGTGTCAGTCAGAAGGTTGGTATATGTCTCATATCTGAAGCTGGGTTGTAGCCAGTGAAATGCATGTTGTACTGAAACCTGACTGTTGCTTCTTCCAGTACACTCTTCTCAGTGTGTAAGTTTACTCACACCTCCTAATGCTAACACTGAATACATGGGAGTATGTACTTTCTTTTGGAATTAGGGAATTAACTGGCATACAACAGTAGTTATTGCAATGTATTCCTATGGCTTTCCTATTTTCCCTTTACATTCACTCCTTGTAATGCATGTCATATGTCTTTATTGCAATGTATTCCTATGGCTTTCCTATTTTCCCTTTACATTCACTCCTTGTAATGCATGTCATATTTCTTTATTGCAATGTATTGCTATGGCTTTCCTATTTTCCCTTTACATTCACTCCTTGTAATGCATGTTATATTTCTTTATTGCAATGTTTTCCTATGGCTTTCCTATTTTCCCTTTACATTCACTCCTTGTAATGCATGTTATATTTCTTTCAGCACCTAGTTATTATATATCTTCTGTGGCTTAGTGGTACATCATGCAGACTGGTGAGTCCAAGGTGTGGGGTTTGAGACTGACAAGGGTGTTTTATTTTGCTGCTGAGCAATACAAGGGCCTTGTCATACAGAGTGACAAAGGCACTTTTAAGCAGTTGTAAGCGAGTTGGCGCAGGTTTGCGCGACGCTTAGCGATGCTAAGCAACACTTACCTTAGCTTATTGTATTTTAGCAATATTAAGCTAAGCTGAGCTTAGCTCATTTTATGTTAGCAATAGTAAGATAAGCTTGGCATAGCTTATCATATCTTAGCAATGCTAAGCTAGGTGCACACATGCGCACACTGCTGCCTACATGCTTACTAATGTTTACAAGTGCTCACTCCCGCTAGCCCCCGCGCTCATGTCTTTGACAGAAAAGTAAATGGGGAGGTAGGAATGTGGTGATAAAGGGTGCTCAAAGAGGGGAAGACAGTAAGGAAGCTAGCTTGGGATGTACACGATGGGTGTGGAGAAGGTCCATAGCTGCCCATTTCTTTACTAGCAACAGCTGTGCATATGCAATACATTAGGTGGGATATTTGAAACCTTCCAATCCTGAGAGAGTGGTGAGGACATCTAAGTATGTTGTACTACTAATTATGAATATCAGGCACATGCACTGTTTGTGAACTGCTATATTGTCATTAGTACATTACTCACATCTGAGCAGTTTGTGGCTTGTGTTGGCATCAGCACAGTCTGCTCAGGACGACTGGACATATTTCTGTACTGTGTATGCCTACCTACACCCTTGGTTGTGCATGACTACACGGGTATATAGTACCTTTGGGTAGGGGTGCAGAATGGCAGTGGGCATTATTTATTATCATCATGTGATGTTTATCTTGCTGAACATGCAGAGTTGCTGTGTACCTGTAAGTCTATGAAGGCTTGTAGTCTGTCTGAGTAGCTCCCACCTGTGGACATATCCAGATGGTAGACAGAGGTCAGCCTAGTATTCGTTGACTGTGCACCTTAGCAGTCTTTTCAGCACATGAACAATGGCATTGTCACAGGTGGTTGCTAGCAGTACATGGCAACATCTTTTGTTATTTCTGTGTTGTACTTCTACATAAGGGCATGCTTGTGGGATTCATTCTACAGCTGTTTGCAGAGTGTGTAACAGCAGACAAGCTGATATTCCTGTGTGTTTCTGACTCTTCCAGGCCTCAGATACTCTCACGTATATATTTGAACAGCCTCAGGGAAAGGTACATATAACTGGGATACACCTGTGATATAGTTCTGACATTTTTCAGTTCAGACTTTGGGTGATTCAGACCATTTCTATTACTACAGCTTTTCTGACGTGCAAGCGGTGTCTATTCTCACTTATTGACATTTGTTATTAAGTGAGATTCAACACCTTTCTGCCTACTGTTAGCACATTTCACAGGGAGTCAGAGGGGCACAGCTAACTTTTGTTTACTAATCAGGGTCATCACTGTAGAGCAGTCACTGTTGGGATGTCTGGCCTGTGACCTATGCTAATATGCCAGTGTGTATCCTGCTCTGATACTGTGTGGGGTTTGTAAGATGCTACTGTAACCTTATTCCCTACTAGCATGGCTGATTCTCTTTTCACAGTCATGTCATGCAATTCAACAACCCCTGCTGGTTAAGGCCCACAGAACAAGATTTGTGTTATGCCATTCCTATTTTCCCTTTACATTCACTCATAGTAATGCATGATAAATTGCTTTCAGCAGTAAGTTGTTGTATATCTGCTGTGGTGTAGTGGTACTTCATGCAGACTGGTGTGTCCAAGGTCCTGGGTTCGAGACTGACAAGGGTATTTTTATTTTGCTGCTGAGCAACACAAGGGCCTCGTTATATTGAGTGACTAAGGCACTTTTAAGCAGTTGTAAGTGTTTTTGCGTGACACTTAGCGATGCTTAGCTAAGCGCACACAAGCTCACACTCGTGCACCCCCACTTACTACTGCTTAAAAGTGCTTACTCCCGCTAACCCCGTGCTAATTTCTTTGAAAGAAAAGAAAATGGGGAGATAGGAAAGTGGTGAAAAAAGGGGGCACATAGAGGGACAGACAGTAGGAAAACAAGCTCGGGATGTGCAGGAAGGGTGTAGAGAAGGCCCATAGCTGCCCATTTCTTTAACAGCAACAGCTGTGCATATGTTGTAAATTTGGAGTGAGTTTTGAGACCTTCCACCCTGAGAGAGGGGTGAGGACAACATAGTTTGTTGCACTTTCATTCACCAATTTTAATACGTAAACTTCTTCAGAAACAAATACACAGTTACCCAAGTTCCTTATATACATAACAATACAGGAAATGACATCAAATCAATTATAACTTATTTAAATATTATGAATATAATCATAAAAATGAAAACAAAATTCATAACAAATAAAACAAAATAACACATACATAAATATAGATGTAAAAAAGTATAGTGAATGAAATCATTAAGAATAAAACTATACTATCTATATATTAAAAAATACTTTAAATTAATAGACTCATTAAGACCAGGTGACTTGTCAGCACCCAACACAAGTTGCCACAGTGTCTCTTTACACTCCAAAACATTGTTTAAATCTCCAGCAAACTCACCAATGTTCATTTTTTCTAATACTGAAAATTCAAATTTCTTAACATTTGTACAAACTGCTGCATATTTGGCCAAGGAATTCAACTTATCCTTATTTTTTATGGCTAGATTGTGTTCGTAAATTCTCTTTTTCAAGACCCTTTTAGTTTTACCTATATAGTAATGTTCACATGACACACAACTTGCAACGTACACTACATAATCTGAGTTACAGTTATAGTAACCCTTTGCCCAGATGGTGTAATTCAGGGACTTAATAACTACTACTACTATTGCTGATATATCTACACTGTCTACAGTTTTTACATGCATATTTACTCCTCTTGATACTAACAGCTCTGATGTTGTCATGGTATCTGTTATCTACCTCAAGCATAGACTTTAGATTAACTACCATTTTGTAGGTAAATGTAGGTTTAACTACTAAAATACCAACCAACTCTTTATTTCCTAATACCACCTTCCAATTGTTGACTAATATATCTTTGATGAACCACATTTCAACAACTATAGGCAAAGGAAGAAAAATGTTGTAAGTATTAGGAGTGTCACAATAATCAGATCTTGAGCTTAAACCAATTTAACCAGACAAAAGAATCGGTCTGGCAACTCCCTTTCTTAATAATATTACTTCTTGTTCGATGTCTTGAATCCATTCTGCTTTATAGCCTCTACAAAGAAATAACAATCGTAAAAATGTAATTTCCTTCAGAAATGTGTTGTCATCTGTAGTGAGCCTACTCAAACGGATAATTTGGCCTTTGACAACTCCTTTTTTCATATGTAAGGGGTGTAAATTATCCTTGTGTAGATATTGGTTAGCAAAAACCTCCTTTCTGTAAATTTTGCTGTAGAATTTATTGTTGATCTTATCAACACTAAGCAGTACATCAAGAAAAGGAATACTTTCTCCAAAACCACTCATTTTAAACTCCAAAAACTGTGTGGTATGGTTTAAATCATCCACCAAACCAAGAAATTCTTCAGACGTACCAGTCCACAAAAAAAGTAAATCATCTATAAATCTAAAATAAGAAAGTACCTTACCAAAACTGTGGTGATTTGCCAAAAATGTAAGCTCACAATTAGCCATCACCAAATTGGCAAATGCTGGTGCCACTCTTGCCCCCATGGCTACTCCTGAAATCTGTTTGTAAATGTGTTTATCAAATCTAAAAAAAATGTTGTTCAAAACAAACTCCATAAGACTACAAACAGTGTTGACTTTAATGTCAAAATCCGTAAACTTAGTTAAGTATTCCCTATGGTATTCCAACCCCTCTTCCTGTTCAATAGATGTATATAAAGACTTGACATCAAGTGTGGCAAAACTGATGGAATCTAAAGATGTATCTAAATGAGTACTCAAATGACGCAATTCTTCCAATAAATGCCAAGAATCCCTAATGTAAAATTTAGATTTCTGTACAATTGGATTTAATATGTAGTCAAGCCAAACAGATATGTTTTCTGTTTTGGAATGTTTTGCTGAAATGATAGGCCTGAAGGGCAGATTAAACTGATCAACATGTAACTTAGGAATACACAACAAAGTGGCAAGTTTAGGATACTGAACCAAAAGGTACTCATAACTTGAATAGTCTAATTCAACCAGGCTGAACATGTCAAACAAAAGTGTGTCAACCCTTTGAAAACTTTTTTTCACATCAGTGATACAAACCACTTTATAAGTTTCATTGTCATGTAACATGTCCAACATTAAATTATTGTAGTGAGCTGTATCCATAACTACAATCTTGCCCCCTTTGTCAGCCTTCATAGTTCTAATATTAGAGTTTCTACACAGTTCATATAAAGCTTGTTTTTCTGTATGACTAAGATTTTCCTCATGCAACTGACAATTCATTTTTCTAAACTCGTTCTCACATAAATTCTGAAAAACTGAATATAATCATAGAAATGAAAATAAAATTCATAACAAATAAAACAAAATAACACATACATAAATATAGATGTAAAAAAGTATAGTGAATGAAATCATTAAGAATAAAACTATACTATCTATATATTAAAAAACACTTTAAATTAATAGACTCATTTCATTTTCATTTTTATGATTATATTCATATTGAAATAAGTTATAATTGATTTGATGTCATTTCCTGTATTGTTTTGTATATAAGGAACTTGGGTAACTGTGTATTTGTTTCTGAAGAAGTTCACGTATTAAAATTGGTGAATGAAAGCGCTAAACAGTTGGTTTCTCATTTGGTTTCCTGGCTACTACACCAGTTTCAGTTTTGTTTTATAGTTTCTTTGGTTGGTTTTCGTGATTTTCGTGGTTTCTGGAAAGTATCCATGGCAGCTGAAAGTGTTAACCTTAGTAGTCAAGAAGGTTTACTTGACTTGTCGGTGTTTCCAGTTCCTGCTAGTGGCTCTAGTCCTGACATTTGTGTGGAGCAGAAGTCTCATGAAGAGCTAATTTCTTTAATTATTAAAGTTGTGAAGGACACCTTTAATTTTGGTGCAAACAACAAGAACTTTAACGTTACCACTTCAGCTGACTCTGTGGGTGGTTTAGTTTCATCACCGAAGGGGGCAGATAATAGATCACTGCCTACCAATGTTTTTAATTTGCTGCCAAGAGTTAACAGGAAGTGACGACACAATCACTACGAACGGTTCAGTTCCAACTGTGGCATCGATTTCTAGTACCAACAACAAGGGAATTAGTGAGACCAATGTTTGGACTACATCTGCAAATCCCACAACAACCCGTTTGCTGATATACAAATGGAGGGTTTGGACTCTATACCAAGTAAGTCGCTAACAAACAGCATTCATATGGACAATGTTAACTGTAAAAAAAACATATACGACCTTGAAAAATTGGTTTTTAGACATGTCACCT
Source organism: Protopterus annectens (assembly GCF_019279795.1). Taxonomy (NCBI): domain Eukaryota; kingdom Metazoa; phylum Chordata; order Ceratodontiformes; family Protopteridae; genus Protopterus; species Protopterus annectens. The sequence goes on along the minus strand of NC_056735.1, from coordinate 1,591,194,727 downwards.
TGGAACTAGAGATTTCGTATTTGGGAGAATGTATCAATAGGAAGCTTGTGCCTCAAGGTCTGCGGACAGCAAAGTTTCCTAACTGTGTTACCATAGGTGACGATTTGAGTAATAAGTTAATTGAGCTTTACAACAATACTGGTATTATTATGATGGGTTTCTTGGTCAAACATTACAAAAATGAACTTGTGACTATTAAAGATAAGATCAAACAACTAGATGATGAAATCAAAAGTTTTGGTTGTTTTACTGATTATGTCATTTTATACAATGGTGTGGAGGCGAAGGCCAATAGACACCGGGCATCTATTGTGGCCAGGAAACAAAATAAACTTAGGAGAGACATTTTAGCTTATCAGTCTAAACAGGCGTATTTGATACAGGATAGCGTGGATGATATTTCTGATACCACTGACAATAAAGGTGACAATTTATGTTTGAACCCTAACAATGATGTCAATGGGGATTTAGAAATACCCTCAACATCAGCAGATATTCAGGGTGGAATTGTGGGTTCAGAAAATAATATAGAACTTATTAAACAAGCCAACACAGCTACTGAGAGGGGTCCTGCAGTTTTTGAACATTCAAATCAACATCAAGTGAATTACGCTCAAGCATTGGTTAATGGTAAACAGGCCCATAATCAAGGCCCTTTTTGGGTCAACAGGACACAAAACAAACAGACTCGCATGTGGAACAACACACCTCAAAACAAGTGGAAAGGGAAAGGGAAACATCCCAACCAGACAAAGTACAAGAGATAAATGACAGACAAGTTGAGGATTGTTGTATTAATGTAACTAACTTGTCTAGTACTGAGCTATCAAGTGAAGTAGTAAATGTTTTGAAGAGAGGTTTCTCTTTTATTCCTAACAACAGAGTCCACATAGGTAAGTTGTTAGTTGACTTTAGACTCTACTTGAGAAAACTTAATCTTAGTTACATTTTGCATGATGTGTTGGCTACATCTCACACTTCTTCCATCAGTGGACCCAAGAAAGCTAGTACCTTTAACCCCCCCGTTGCATACTACTCTCCAAGTTTTTCAGAATTTATGTGAGAACGAGTTTAGAAAAATGAATTGTCAGTTGCATGAGGAAAATCTTAGTCATACAGAAAAACAAGCTTTATATGAACTGTGTAGAAACTCTAATATTAGAACTATGAAGGCTGACAAAGGGGGCAAGATTGTAGTTATGGAATAATTTAATGTTGGACATGTTACATGACAATGAAACTTATAAAGTGGTTTGTATCACTGATGTGAAAAAAAGTTTTCAAAGGGTTGACACACTATTGTTTGACATGTTCAGCCTGGGTGAATTAGACTATTCAAGTTATGAGTACCTTTTGGTTCAGCATCCTAAACTTGCCACTTTGTTGTGTATTCCTAAGTTACATGTTGATCAGTTTAATCCGCCCTTCAGGCCTATCATTTCAGCAAAACATTCCAAAACAGAAAACATATCTGTTTGGCTTGACTACATATTAAATCCAATTGTACAGAAATCTAAATTTTACATTAGGGATTCTTGGCATTTATTGGAAGAATTGCGTCATTTGAGTACTCATTTAGATACATCTTTAGATTCCATCAGTTTTGCCACACTTGATGTCAAGTCTTTATATACATCTATTGAACAGGAAGAGGGGTTGGAATACCTTAGGGAATACTTAACTAAGTTTACGGATTTTGACAACATTAAAGTCAACACTGTTTGTAGTCTTATGGAGCTTGTTTTGAACAACAATTTTTTTAGATTTGATAAACACATTTACAAACAGATTTCAGGAGTAGCCATGGGGGCAAGAGTGGCACCAGCATTTGCCAATTTGGTGATGGCTAATTGGGAGCTTAAATTTTTGGCAAATCACCACAGTTTTGGTAAGGTACTTTCTTATTTTAGATTTATAGATGATTTACTTTTTTTGTGGACTGGTACGTCTGAAGAATTTCTTGGTTTGGTGGATGATTTAAACCATACCACACAGTTTTTGGAGTTTAAAATGAGTGGTTTTGGAGAAAGTATTCCTTTTCTTGATGTACTGCTTAGTGTTGATAAGATCAACAATAAATTCCACAGCAAAATTTACAGAAAGGAGGTTTTTGCTAACCAATATCTACACAAGAATAGTTTACACCCCTTACATATGAAAAAAGGTGTTGTCAAAGGCCAAATTATCCGTTTGAGTAGGCTCACTACAGATGACAACACATTTCTTAAGGAAATTACATTTTTACGATCGTTATTTCTTTGTAGAGGCTATAAAGCAGAGTGGATTCAAGACATAGAACAAGAAGTAATATTATTAAGAAAGGGAGGTGCCAGACCGATTCTTTTGTCTTGTGAAATTGGGTTTAAGCTCAAGATCTGATTATTGTGACACTCCTAATACTTACAACATCACTTTTCCTTTGCCTATAGTTGATGAAATGTGGTTCATCAAAGATACATTAGTCAACAATTGGAAGGTGGTATTAGGAAATAAAGAGTTGGTTGGTATTTTAGGAGTTAAACCTACATTTACCTACAAAAGGGTAGTTAATCTAAAGTCTATGCTTGAGGTAGATCACAACAGATACCATGACAACATCAGAGCTGTTAGTATCAAGAGAAGTACATACGCATGTAAAAACTGTAGACAGTGTAGATATATCAGCATTAGTAGTAGTATAGTTATTAAGTCCCTGAATTACACCATCTGGGCAAAGGGTTATTATAACTGTAACTCAGATTATGTAGCGTACATTGCAAGTTGTGTGTCATGTGAACATTACCATATAGGTAAAACTAAAAGGGTCTTGAAAAAGAGAATTTACGAACACAATCTAGCCATAAAAAATAAGGATAAGTTGAATTCCTTGGCCAAACATGCAGCAGTTTGTACAAATGTTAAGAAATTTGAATTTTCAGTATTAGAAAAAATTAACATTGGTGAGTTTGCTGGAGATTTAAACAATGTTTTGGAGTGTAAAGAGACACTGTGGCAACTTGTGTTGGGTGCTGACAAGTCACCTGGTCTTAATGAGTCTATTAATTTAAAGTGTTTTTTAATATATAGATAGTATAGTTTTATTCTTAATGATTTCATTCACTATACTTTTTTACATCTATATTTATGTATGTGTTATTTTGTTTTATTTATTATGAATTTTATTTTCATGTTTATGATTATATTTATAATATTGAAATAAGTTATAATTGATTTGATGTCATTTCCTGTATTGTTTTGTATATAAGGAACTTGGGTAACTGTGTATTTGTTTCTGAAGAAGTTCACGTATTAAAATTGGTGAATGAAAGCGCTAAACAGTTGGTTTCTCTTTTGGTTTCCTGGCTACTATACCAGTTTCAGTTTTGTTTTATAGTTTCTTTGGATAGTTTGTTGCACTGCCAATTAGAATTATCGGTGTACATGTCCTATGGACATGTGTGCAAAATGGGAAGCTATGTATGGGGCATAATTTTTTTTCATGTACAGATTGCCCTTTTTTTTTTTTTTTTTCAAGTGAGAGTGGTAAGTGAGGTAGGGGAAATAGGTATATTTGGGGATGTAGGTTGGGGAGGTAAACAGACAAGACAAACAAGAAGCATACAGGGACGGAATTTGACACATGGTGTGGGTGAACACAATTGATGGGGAAGGTTGTTTGGAAATTGCAAGCCCATGAGCCCACAGATGGTAGCAGTGGAACTGAGATCCCCACCCATGGACAGTCACCACTGCACCTTCACAGCCCCGGTGGTGGCTGTGCTGGGGGCTGAGTAGGACAGGCAGGCTCACCCGTGAGAAGCTCCACTCTCGCCTCAAGCTGGCATAGGGGATCAGCGACTGAACGCTGGATCTCCCTATGCACCACAGTCCCGACCCTTCGAAGGGTGACGGGTGGCCCTTCTCCACCCATGCTTGCATGGGGGTCAAGCCACATCCCCTGTATTGCTTCCACCCGAAGGTGGCACAGGAGCAACAGAGGAGGGGAGTCCGGGCTGGGCACCAGAGCCACTGGTGCCAGGTGCACTCGCCAACTGCGGAGGGACAGGTGGGTCTGCTGGGACCGGCCTTCCCATACGTCCTGTGATTCGGTGTGTTTCATTACAACATAAACAGCAGCATTCCAGATTAGTTGTAACAGCATGCAGTAATATTCCAATTAACCCAACACACCACAGTTCCAACAGTTGAACAGCAAGCATAACACATGCGTATATTGCACAGCAGTGGTTATTCCAGCCACATGCAGGGATGATTAGTAGCAACAAGCCACCATGAACATGGTGTTTGAACAGGCCACATGTATCAACATGAGTGCAAATATTTATGGAACAATAGGACATATATCCCGACAAATATTTAAGATTAAACATACCCATTGAGGTGCGGAATTGCATGGTTTATGCACAAACAGTAGGGTTTAGAAAAAACTTCCATTAACATCTTATAAACACTTTTACTCTACACTACATTCCTAGTGACTGTAGGTGTATATTCCCTACATGTATTATTACACTTGCCACCATGCATTAGGTTGTGTAATGGGTTTGGCTAGTTCAATCTATACTTGACCTATATCTCACATACTAACTGTCCAGGATGCAGATGTTACTGCTACATATTTCATGGTTGCATTTATATTTCTTTATCTACATATCTGGATGTTTTCACATGACATTTTCACTTCTAATTGTACAGAACCCTGCATTTATTGAAGCACACTTACATTTCTGGGGAACATATTTGCATGCTACTCGTGTGCCAGATTTACTTATGCATGCCAGCCAGTAACTGACTGTTGAGGACTGTATATTTACTTCACAGCTACTAGCACTTCCATCACCCACTTTAGATGGGACTGCAGAACTCTGGGTTGCCAGCACTTTCTAACACATTACTATTTGTATAATGCAAGGGTACAACAACATTTCATACTTAGTGAAACAGACACACTCTGGGTTTTAGACCTTTATTAATGACATTACACACTTTTCCACAGGCTCACTCCTTTATTTGTTTTAACGGTATATATGGCAGACATGTTCATGACATATTATACCTTTATTAATAGGTTAGCACACTCTTTTTTCAGGCTCACTCACATATTATTTTATATGACAGTGCCTGCAGAGATATTATTCCAGACATTTGTTACCTTTCTTAATGGGTTGCTACACTCTTTTTCTGCCTCTTTAACATTTTTTATCTGACAGTACATGCAGAGGACTTATTCAGTCCATTTTATGGCTGTATTATTGGACTACAACACTTTTTTTCATGCCCTCTCCCATATTTTATATAACAATACATTCAGAATAATCACTAACCTGCCTGGCAGCGCAGCCTTAGCAGCCTATCTTCATAGGCTTGCTGATTCGTAACACAGTCACCTGCAGCTGTAAAGTAAATGAAGGGATATTGAGACATTCCTATCCATTATACATACTCCATTTTAAATCCTTACATACTGCATTCCATGGCTACATACTCAGTTGTGGGGCATCCCGCATCCCACGGGCCTCCTGTATCCACTGGTTCAGGCGGTCCTCCTTTCATCTCTTCAGGTCTGCATGGTGGTGACGGACCTGCTCACCAGTCCGGGGAACGCCTGTGGCACTGGTGAGGTCACGAGCTAACCAGTTCCAAGCCTCTGCCTTGTACTCCGTCCCTTGAAACTGGCCCTGCAGGAGTCTTGCCTTGTGACAATGGACTAGGAGCTAAACCATGTATTTGAACTCCTCAGTGCCCCATCTCTGCGCTCGGAAGCGCACTCCCTCTCCAACACCAGACATTCTGACCGCAGATGTGAGCTACAATCAGTTATGGCATGTATTCCCGCCTGTGGGACTTAAATATGCTGCATTTCCCACACTTTTTTGTGATTGGCCGTTTTGTAAAATTCTCGGCTGACTGCAGGCCTGCTTAGTAATGGTTAAACTACCATTGCTAAGTTTATGTATGTTAATAGTGGCTGTTTCCCCTATGTTGTCATGGCTTAGTGGTTTTGTACTTTGATTATGATGCAAAGGGTCTTGGGTTCAAACCTTGTCATTCTTTTATTTTAATACTGTCTAGACAGGCTAGGGGGTGTGGCTGCATTTAAGAAACTTAGATCTATGTTGCTCCCCTGTGCCCTACGGTGCCCTGGTTGGAGCGGCGCGCACGTCCTCGCAAACACATTGCACTGGGTAAAGCATTTTTAAATGTTGGGCAACTCTATTGCACTGGGTAAAGTGCTATTACACTGGGCAACTCTGTTTAGCTGGGTAAAGTGCTATTACACTGTGGGCAACTCTGTTTAGCTGGGTGAAGTGCTATTAAACCATGGGCAACTCTGTTTAGCTGGATAAAGCGCTATTAAACTATGGGCACCTCTGTTTAGATGGGTATAGCGCTATTAAACTATGGGCACCTCTGTTTAGCTGTGCAAAATGTTGTTTAACGGCAGGCTATTATATATCCGGGTCTTTTAAAAATATATATTTTGTTCGCTGATACATTGGCCATGTCACTGCTTTTAATAAAATTTTAATCATATTTGTCTGGTATTATTTCAAATACTGATTTAAAACATAAATAAGAAGGGGAGTGTTGGGACTCAAACCATGAATGCCTTCTCTTTGTGCATACGCTCTACCATTATGCTATTGCTATTTGGATTAATTTGCATAAGTAGTTCTTATATGCTCTTCAATGTCACAATTGCTAACTGTGGTTAAGCAATGGGCACACCCGCGCAAACAAGCGCAAATACGGACAGCTATATTGTGGATTTAAAAAAATAATAATATTTTTCGTTTTATAACTCTGATGGGGGTTTACAGTGTCAGGGAGTATGGTGTTGGGTGCATGTACATTTGAGCTGACTCACTCTTGTCTGTTGACATTATGCTTTTTAAAACCTTGCAGGGGCATAGACTTTTAGACTGCTCGGCAGTTGGACACACCCCGCTTGCCTACTCAGTCCGTGTAAGAGTTATGGATGAGTCAGCATGCCCTCATGAATATTCATGGCACGCTGACATCATACCGTTCAACTGCAGCCTCTGAGTAAGACATATTAAGTCTTACATGGAGGTTTTGTGAATCCGGCCCATAGTCAATGCCTCAGAATGTGCAGTTGAGTTGCTCGCTGGTCAGCAATGTGCAACTGCATAGGTCACAGAAAGGCAGTGGAGCTAAGGAAGATTCTCTAGCAGATATCAAGGGAAAATTGTTGTTCCTAAGTGTTTGCGACTATGTATGTCAGTGCTAAATCCTCTTATGTGGTGCACAGCTATGCTCTAATGTAGTGCTTAAATACAAGTGAAGCTAAACAGTTTTAACACAAACTAACAAATGGCAGTGCCCAAATCTTAGCCTTATTCCAACAAACCCCAACTCATATGAGTCCTGGGCTACATACTTCTGCCATAAGGGTGCTGGAGAGCCTTCTTAATGTAAGATGGTTGGGTTTAGTACTCAGTCAATACAAAACAACCTAGATTCAGCAGTTATGAATCTAGCTTGATGGATTTAGTTCAGATTCCCTCCAGGTCTCTGTGTAAGTTGCCGAATTTGCAGTAGCTCCACCAAACTGAGTGTAAAACCGCACAAACTTTGTGCTTAAATACAAGTGAAGTTAAACAGTTTAACACAAACTACCCAATTGCAGACTCAAAACTGAGCCTTATTCCAATGCTACTTTTGCATAATATTTGAAAAAAATGCTCTTATATTATCTTTCTGCCTTTTAACTTAAAAAACATTGACAAAAGGAAAAATAATGATCACAAACCCACAAAACAATGAACAATTTTGAAAAATTGCTCTTATAAACTTTGAAAGTTTAAAGAATAATAAGTCCAACTTTATTTATATATAGCATTATCAAAGGACATTTGCCACAAAATTGTACTTTTCAGACAAAACACTTTATCCAAAATTATTAAGTACCTGTAGATACTATTCAATGCCACAATTTACCAACAGCAGAAAGAATAAGAAGGAGCAATGATTTACACCAAAATGAAATTGTTAGAAACAGAAATATTAGCAAACAAGGCTTAGACAATCATTAATAAAATAGTCCACAACTGGGCACAGTAATAAACTAAGAAATTTAATGTAAACCAGCATTAAAAACCACTCTGGCGCCTCGTCTCACACCCTTCCAGGAGTAATACAAGAGTATTGTATAGTATATATATATATGTATATATATATATATATATATATATATATATATATATATATATATATATATATATATATATATATAGTAGAATGGGCAATAAGGAAACAAATATTAATGGAAGTTTATTTAAGATGAATGAACAAATATATGAGTTTTCAGTATACAATAGTTTAAGTAAGGAAATAAGGGATATATTAAATAATTGTTGGAAGTTTTTGATGCCGGATGATGAACTTAAGAATTTAATTTCTCACTATCCTTCTTTCTCTTATAAAAGGGGTAAGAATTTAAAAGAGTGCTTAACTTCTAGTTTTGTTTTTATTTCCCCTAGTGATAGGGTATATGTGAGTCCCTCTTTGGTGGGTTCACACCCCTATGGGGGTTGTAGTGCATGTCCCTATATTGTTATTAGTTTTGTTAGAATAAATGGTGTTCGTTTTCTACCTACAGGCAATTTTTCTTGTGATAGTGAAGGCATTATACATGTCCTAAGATGCTCCTGTGATTTATCCTAGATAGGGCAAAGTAAAGGAAAATGTAATGCCAAATTGTTAGAACACATTAGGGACATAAAAAAGAACAAAGCTGAGAATAATATTGCCATGCATTTTAAAGACAGGCATAATGGTGATTATTCCCTGTTCTAGGGTTGTGTTTTGGAACAAATTTCTACACAGGCTGGGGAAATGTGTAATATTAAGGATAAATTGCTTTACAAAGAATCCATCTATATTTTAAAGTTTGATACAATGCTACCAGTGGGTTTGAATTTAGAAATGAATTGGAAACAGTTTTGTAATTAATTAATCGAATAATTGTTAATGGATGTATTATATATAATGTGTGTAACATTTGTTAACTTTTCATTACTCCTGGAAGGCTGTGAGTCGAGGTGACAGAGTGGTTTTTAGTAGTGGTTTGCATTAAATCTCTTTGTTTTTTTTACTGTGGCTGGTTGTGGACTGTGTTTTTTTTCTGCTTCTTTGTGAGTCATTTTGCTGAATTATTAATAAAATACTTTATCTGTCCCCTCTTTTATATCTACAAATGGCTTACCTAGAGTTTACATTTAGTTTTTAGCAATGAAAAAATATGTTGTTGAATATGCTGGTATATGTTTTAAATGTTTGAGGACAAAGTAAAACATTTGGCACAGACATTCCTGATTCATAAATAACATGTTTTGGGTAGGCTAACATAGGATATATGTCTTTCAGGATGCCAAAAGTTTACATCTGTCCAGTCTAGTTCAATGCTTAAAACATCCCAGTTAAAACAGTCAAGAAGAGTGACCTTTTTGTCCCTGTCAACCTGGGAAAAGCAGGACATATGCAAATAATGTGGCCGATGAGAGTTAACATGCCAAGTCTGCACGTTTGTCCAGCCTCTTGATTTGAACCTTATTGGGGATTCCTACACATGATGATTTGAACCTTACCGGGGTGTTACTGATGGTAAATGCATGTACACATGATGATTTGAACCTCATGGGGGCGTGTTACTGCTGGTAAATGCATGTCCACATGATGATTTGAACCTTACCGGGGTGTTACTGCTGGTAAATGCATGTACACATGATGATTTGAACCTCATGGGGGCATGTTGCTGCTGGTAAATGCATGTCCACATGATGATTGGAACCTTACCAGGGTGTGACTGCTGGTAAATACATGTACACATGATGATTTAAACCTCATGGGGGAGTGTTGCTGCTGATAAATGCATGTCCACATAATAAACAAGAAACATGCTGGTAAACTGGAATTATTTACATTTGTAAAAGGATACTCAATCATTGCATGGGATATTGCATTGTGATATCACATCCCAGTTAGCTTTTAACTGGCGTAACTCTTTATCTATAATATTTAAATCAAGCTGATAAAATTATTTTAGCTTAAACTTCACAGGAAATTTATTTGGCCTTTAATATCTGCCAGCACAACAATGTTACATAACTAGTTCTTAATTTTAATATGGTATCTGTGCTTATTAATATTATTGCATGGCCATAGGTATCACTGCTACACCACACAATTCATGTTACATTTGTTCTACATTTTCTTGAAATATTTAATATACCTTACCAAAATCTCAAATGTCCTTCTTGAATAGGATATTATTCCTAATGCCGTGTATCCAGACAGCTATATGACCTTTTACCTGACACCAATGGATGGCTGACACCTGTACCTGTCTATCATATTATAGGTCAGTGCCCCACCCCCCCCCACAATCCCAGAATTAGTTTGTCAACAGTTTTGAACCTCTTGTCTAAGTACATGACTTTCAAATCAGCCATCAACCATAAGGGTCTTCATTCTAGTCTTGATCTGACACATTTTCACCCAGTAGATACCAGCTAGGCAGACCGAGACCTCTTTTCATCACAAGAAAAAAAAAAAATATATATATATATATATATATATATATATATATATATATATAGGGTCTATATTATAACAACGAATGATCAGATGATTATTTATGATTGCTATATCGACTGCTAAATCTCGAATACTCAAAACAAACAACCAGAACAACCATTTTATTTCCCATGGAAAAAAATCTCTGTTCCAAAAAAAAAAAAAAAAAAATTCTAAACACTAAATAAAGTGGGGGGGGCTTCACCCCCACACAGCCCCCCCTACTTAAATATACCAACTTCGAGATCACACTAGAGTGGAAGACACGGCACAACCCAGATGGCTGGCCCAGTGATTTCTTTCCTTGGGAAAAAATTTGCTGTTCTGGTCGTTTGTTATTTTGCTGATTCGACACTTAGTGTTCGACCTAACAGCATTCGATCATCTGAACATTCACTGAACTAAAGTAGACCCTTTATAGATATATATATATATATATATATATATATATATATATATATATATATATATATATAGATATATATATATATATATGTATATTTATTGCTGAGGGCTACACACTCAAGTGCGCCAGCCATTTTACTGCATCAAAAGTGTTTGTATTACTATATTTGTTCTAATTTTCAAAAAAAATCCTATACTTCTACTCGTTTCCTGCATTTCTATAACAAGTAGTATCCGTTTTTCAGATTTTTTTGAATTCTGGGCTGTTTTGTGGTTTCTGTGTTGCCCAGACTTTACTAAGATAGAGGGAAGCTTCTCTGTTCATCAGTGAGAGTGGTGAGCTTTGAGCAGACTATCTGGCTGGAGGAGTGGTTTCAGCTCAGAATATGTAGTTCTATTGGCCATTTTGGGCTATTTCTATCCCTTTCATCTTTCTGTTTAAAAACCTATGTTTGCACTGTTGTGCGCTCTGCGCAGCGCCACTTAACTATGGTTAAACTATTCCTGGTGGCAGAAAGTGGGCTCTTCAGATTTTCCCTTAGAACTAGCCAGCTTTCTAGTTTTAGCACTCAAAACTGTTTCTTTGTACTCAGCACTTGTCCAACACTCGTTGCAAGCACTAAATAATCTACAAATTACTGAGACACTCAACTTCCCTTACTTATCAAGATGAAAACAGTTTTTAGCACTTAAATTAATAAGCACTAACCAGGCATGTCTAAGGGACAGCTCTCTGTGTTTTTTCCTGTTCACCTGCTGAATCTGGGCATTTAAAGGCAATGTAGCAATTGCCTCAAGAACACTGACAACCCTCTCCTCTTAACACCCGACACTACAACCTGTGAGAGATGCAATTATATAGCCAAACTGGAAGCCAAGCTATCTACAGCCAAGACTGGACTAGCCAGTCAAGAGGAAAAGGTAAACATCACACCGCACTCAACACATAGTCCTTCAAAACCTGCACCACCAAAACCGACACATAGTAACACAAAACACACACCTACATTCATTGAGGCTCTCAATAAAAATCTGCCCAAACAATAGAGACCTCCAAAGCTGAAAAGCAAGTAACCACCCCCCCAACACTACCCAAATCACACATAGCCCAGAAAATCAATGTGTCACTCAACTTCAGCCCATAAGGTAAAACATTTTCCCAACTCACTAGTCATAGGAGACTATAGTCAGACAAACTGATGTCTCTCTCACCAGGCTAAACAAGGAGAAAGTTACTGTCAGCTGCCTGTCAGGTGCCAGGATCTGCCATATAACGCACGCACTCAGGTCACTCCATAACAAGTACAGATATGACTCTGTCATTGTCCATGTTGGAGTGAATGACCTGAGGCATACCTCCCTGAACTACATGAAAAGAGACACGGAGGAGCTCTCTAATCATGTGGCCCAGGCAGGTATGACACTAGCCCTGAGTAGCATCCTGCCATCACCCAGAATGATACTATAATACAAGGTGTCATTCTAAGGGGATCCAATATCTGTCTGCCTGGGATGACATGATCAAAAGGCCACAATGCTTTGCCAGAAATGGCCTGCACCTGTCGCCTCTGGGATTCTGGATACTGGCTAAGGCTCTTGCCACCCCTATAGTGCCTTTTTTAGGCAAGGCTCAAACTCCAAACACACCACCATACTAGATACAATGAAGCAAAATCTAAGGGTAATGCTACTCAATGCTAGAAGTCTAAACCTCAAAATGTACTCACTCGAGGCACTCCTTAAGATGGAGAACATCGACATCTGTGCAGTGTTGGAGATCTGGATTAAGGCTCCAGAGAGCACTCCTGCATTACCAGGCTACAATTCTTAACACACCTTTCGGCCACCTAACCTGGACCAAAACACTAAAGGAGGTGGCGTGCCCATATTCATAAAGGATATCCACACCTCCAGGCTAGTTGCTCAACATAATGCATCCGAAATTATCCAAGTACAATTAACACTGAGCAAGACTGCAATACAGATTGTAGATTGCTTCAGATCCCCCCGCTATGCCCCAGGATGTCCACTCCACATTCCTGGATGTTTGTTTGTTTGTCTTTTTGGCTTTTCCCGGTTAGGGGTCGCCACAGCGGAACTCCGGTCCGTTAATGATTGACAGTAGACTTTTATGGTGCCGAGTTGCCAGCCCGACACCCAACCTTCAGCGAAGGCACGTCCATTTACACATGTCATTTGGACGCCACTCATCCGTGGGGAAGACATGCAAACTCCACACAGAAGGCACTCCATCTGAGAATCAAACAGGAGAACCTCTTGCTGTGAGGCAACAACGCTACCGCTGTACCACCGTGGCTTGCACTCCACATTCCTGGTATACTGCACTCCACATTCCTCAGTATAGTGGATAATATTAAAGTACAGCCCAATACTCTAATATTGGGAGATTTCAACTACCCCACCATCAACTAGGACAACTACACATGTACTAAATCATTTGCTCAATGTTTTCTGGAATTCATCAATTCCATCACCCTGGATTAGCTTGTCCATACCCCCACCAGGGGCAGCAGCATCCTGGACCTGGTCATTACCAATATGGGTAATAGATGCTCCATGCCAGAGGTCATCTCCTCGCTGGTCAGATCCGAACACAAGCTAATCACCCTAGACATCCATATCCCGCCCCCACCCCCCATTAAGGAAACCACCACATAAAACTTCTTCAAAGCCAACTTCATGCTTCTTAAGACAGGAGAGGCTAACTTCATGACACCCATACAGGCAGAATATAGAGACACGACTGCTGAATCATATATAAATGCACTGTATAAGCACATGCACGAGTGCATGGACCGTGCCATCCCCAACAGAACCAAGATGCTACCCCCCCCCAAAAAAAAAGCTAATCTGGTGGTCCCCTGCCATAAACAAACTCTAAAACAGAAGGAAGACACTGTTGCAAAAAAGATTAAAATCTCATGATTGCAGGAACTCCCTGGTCAGCCTCAGTAAGAAGCTGAGATCCCTCATAAAATCCTCCAAAGCTAGTTACAGAAATAAAATCACCATGGATTCTAAAGACAACCACAAAGCATTTTACAATTATGTCAAGAATCTCAATGGCAACACTCAGATCTGCTCTGAGCTGCAGCACAATGGCACTAGATTTACTGAACCAGCTGATATTGCCAACATCCTGGCAGACAGGTTTAGTGCAAACTTTACCCACCCACCCCCTAAGGAGGCCATCTCCATACCACAAGATTGCAAAGCCCCTGTAATCATGGACACACAAGTAAAGACCACACTGTCCAATGCCAAGAACACAGCATCCATGGTACCAGACAATATCCCAGGCTGCGTTCTGCATGAACTATAGAATGAATTGGCACCTCACCTAAGTACCATGTTCAACCATAGCCTCTCTTCAGGCTTTGTGCCTATGGAATGGCGCACAGTGACAGTTATCCCACTCCACAAAGGGGGTGCCACCACTGACCCCAGGAACTACTGCCCCATTAGCCTGATGAGCCTGGTCTGCAAGGCCATGGAATGCATCATCCTGGAGCTTATAAACAAAGACATAGGTAACCTCCAAGCTCTGGACCCCACTCAAGTTTGGGTTTGTAAAAGGCAGATCATGCCTCCTAAACTTGATTGACTTCTCTGAGGCAGTCAACAGAGCCGTAGATGAGGGTAAGGTGGTGCACACAGCCTATTTTGACCTTGCCAAGGCTTTCAACACCATCCCCCACTCTGGTATTATAGATAAGCACACTGGACTGGGAATAAATCCCTATGTCATAAGATGGGCAGCCGACTGGCTCACTGACAAAACCCACACAGTTAAAGTAGCTGACTCCAAATCCAACTTCAGACCAGTGACAAGTGGAATACCACAGGGTTTGGTCCTGGGTCCTCTCTTGTTTGGTATCTACTTTTCAGAAGTCCAGGCTAATACAGCTGGTCTCTGGCTAATGAAGTTCGCAGATGACTGCAAACTAGGAGCCATAATAGATTTGCTTAAGGATGTGGACATTCTACAAAGAGGCCTCACTGAGACTGATGCTTGGTGTCAACGTCATGGCCTAAAGCTCAATGCCAAGAAGTGCATTGTCATCCCCTTTTGGAAAAATGGTTTACCACCGCATAACCGAACACACAGCAGTCGAACCCAACAATGATCGATTCTGGTAACCAAATTTTTGCATGTCAAATGGTCAGAATGTCACAAAACCACCAAATGCGACATTTATGACTGCTCTACATCCAAAATGAGTCCTAACATGGGTCACAAAGGGAGCGGGTTTGCGATTCGATGCAGTTGCATTCAGCAATCTGCATATTTGCCGCGCTCCTTTCGGTCATCAGGGCTCGACCATCCATCTGTCAGTTATGCGGTGGTAAACCTGGAAAAACACCATACCCATAAACTATCACATAGGCAGTAGCCTACTAAACACCGAAAGTGTGATAGGAGACATTGGGACACAGGTGGACAGTAGTCTCTCCTTTGATAATCACATCACCACAGTAATTAGGAAATCCTTCTATGTGGCACACATCATCACAAAGGGGTTCTCCTCCAGAAAAAGAGAGGTCATCGTTCCTCTCTACTCATCCCTCATCAGACCCATTATAGAGTACAACGCCCCATTTTTCATGTACCTCACAAGACATCTACAACAACTAGAAAGACACAGAAATCCCTCACTAAGAGGATTACCGGCCTCAAACAGATGCCATACACAGACCATCCTAAAAAAACTCCAGCTCTAATCCATCGCATATCACCTACTTAGAGGCAATCTCTGCCTAACATACAAAGCCATGTCTGACATAGATCTGATGGACATGCTACACTTACAGAAATTCCAATCTCTCCGAGCCACACACTCCAGGGACCTAAACCTTGTCACCACAATAAACAGAACATGCTGGAGTAACAGATTCCTGTCCCAGAGACTTCCCATGCTCTGGAACAGACTACCCACTCATTTCAAGCAAAGATCATCATTAGCCCTCTTTAAGAGAAATCTTGACAATTGGATGGGAAACAGGAAATTCACCCCGGAGATCACTTCTGTGGCTCTACTCAACAGAGGAACAGGAAAATAATTTTTTTGGGTGGTGAAAGCTAGGGAATCTCTCTTGGCTAGGCTTATAAAGGCCCTAGGGCCGATAGCCTAGTACTTACCTATGAACCTATGAACCTATATATATATATATATATATATATATATATATATATATATATATATATATATATATATATATGGTTCCCTATCAGAAGCCTGAAATAACTATAAGCTTGAAAATCAAAATCCTGAAACCAAAAGCCTGAAAACTCAAAATCCTGAAAACCCAAAATCCTGAAAACTCAAAATCCTGAAAACACAAAATAGACATACTGACATCATTGTGGCTTTGCTATTGTTAGCCCTGTGGTGTTAGGTCATGCGTTGGGTTCAGGTAAGTGTGCGGTTGGTTTTATGTTAGGGTTAGGGGCGGTATAAGTGAGTTATAAGTTAAGTGAGGGTTAGGGCGCAGGTTAGGCATGTATGCAATAGTGACAAAAATTAGGGTTAGGGGCGGTTTAAGTGAGTTAGGGTTAGGGCGCGGGTTAGGTGAGTGTGCGATAGTGATGGACCTTAGGGTTAGGGTTAGGGTTAAGGTCAGTTGGTAGATATTAGTGTGTTTGTATTGGCATATTAGCATTATTTGTGTTTTCAGGATTTTGAGTTTCAGGATTTTGGGTTTTCAGGATTTTGAGTTTTCAGGCTTTTGGTTTCAGGATTTTGATTTTCAAGCTTATAGTGTTTCAGGCTTCTGATACGGAACCATATATATATATATATATATGTATATATATATATATATATATATATATATATATATATATATATATATATATATATATATATCCTTCTTATTTTAAGTCTTGTGCACACCAGCAGAAGTCAACAATACAATGATGCTTGAGAATGTTATTCAGGAAAGATGTCTTATTATTAATAGGATTTTATAAATAATACACACATAACCATGTAACAATCTGAGTCTTACTCAAGAATGGAAAGAAGCATTTTGTATGCATTTATTTCATCTTTTTCATCATTAAAACATAGTTTATCATTTATATGTGCAATATACATGGGCTCTATTCTATTTTTATTGTCAGATAATTTGTTTTAGCCATAATTTTAAATGAAAATGTCACTTGAGTAGCTAAAATTTTCAGAGATAACTGGCTTAGCAGAAATACAACGGATTTGTCTTTGTTTAAAAAAAAGCCTGACCTGATAGGAAAAGTTGTCATAGAACACAAGACAGCTTTGATGTATTGCAGTGGAGGAGTTAGTCAGACGATTCTCTGAAAAAAAAAGAATAAGAATGCCCACTTGACACCAGTTAAACCAGTGATCTGCAATTGTCTTTATTACGAAGACATATAATAAAGGAGAAAACGGGCAATCTTGAAGGTATCCTGTTATAAGCTAAACTGGGGAGACATTATGCCATACTTCGACATTATGCACGACTTCTAAAAGTTGAGTGTAGAATAGTATACATTTATTTATATAGGATAGATGGAATAACACAAGCTTTATAATAGCCAGGATGCAATGCAAATTGAGGAAGTCCGTTATACAATTCAGTTAATAAACCAGCATGAGGCAATCTTTATATGAGTGACTAGCTGTTGCAGATTTAACTACAACCTTATTAAACTGAGTCACCCAATTCTATTTTTGTCAAAATCTTGTAAGTTGCCAGAGAATTACCTAGAAAACCAAGAAGCCAGTTTGTTAGCTTGTAGTTTAGAATACATTTCAGATTTCCATTGCAGTATGTTATTGTGTCTACAACTGACAGGATAGAGTCTTCCTTTAGAGTCATTTGGGAGGATAAGAACTTTACCTCCATTAAAGTTAATAGGAAAGCCTTTCCAGTTTTCGCTTCACTATAACATAATAATTGTGTCACCAACATACATATTTCTAGCATCTTTGAAAATTTAGACTTTAAATGAGTGTCAAGACAGCCAATTATTCTATCGGTTGCCTTGTAGGTCTTAAAAATTTCATTAGT
The DNA here is from genome assembly GCF_019279795.1 of Protopterus annectens. NCBI lineage: Eukaryota > Metazoa > Chordata > Ceratodontiformes > Protopteridae > Protopterus > Protopterus annectens. The sequence continues at coordinate 1,591,176,667 of NC_056735.1, read as the reverse complement.
ATTACACAGAGTCACACAATTATTGTCAATCTTATTTAATCTAAGTTTTCCAGAAACAATTACATGCCATAACCACTGCTGAGATTACAATGAGCAGAATAATTTCTATAATTCTTTATCATAGCTTTAATTAAACTTGGAGTCTCTGATAATGACCTCTTGAGGCACAGTGAGCACTAAAGTACACATTTTTCTTCTCCTTCCACAACATAATTTATCAAGAAAATTTTGTAATATTATATTTTTACAGCCCAGCCCCCCCCGAAATGACTAAAAATCTGTCCCTTCTGCCTTGAACTGCAGTATAATGCAGGCTTCTGATTCTTTTCCTATAGGTTTAAACATTGCATGATATAAGATGGCATTAGCACTTTACTTTGCTTACACTTTCTTGAACAGCAGCAGCACTGCAGGTTATTGATTTTGTTCCAGTATATATTTAAATCTGCTATAAGGCAGTCTTTGCAGTTTCCTTCTTTACAAGTCTTTTCTGCATAAATCCAGCTTAAAAAGTAAATCAGTTTCCCTTTCCCTATGTAATACTGCCCTTTTCCTATCTTCACATTTCTGCCTTGATCTTACTTTTAAGTGACATACTCCTCTTTTTAATCACTGCAATAGTCAGGTATAAAATAATTAAGTTAGCCTAACTTAAGTATATTTCTCAGTAACAGAAGAATAAACCCCTAACTCCAAGGTGGTTTCTCTTTTGACATAATTACCATTCATTCAGGAGAATGATCACAAGCCAATACTTTATTATTACAATCTTGGGGCAGCAAATACCTGGAACTGACCAATAATCTAAGCTCCTAAACTATCAGGAGTAGTTGCAAAGTATATGTAATTTCATTTACTTGGCGTAAGAGTTCTCCAGCAATTTGTAAGGTCAACTTTCTCTAAAGTATGTTTCAAAACACTATTTTTGGAGGGGTCTTTTCACAACTGCATTTGATCTAACAAGCCAAGAGTCATGTACTGTACTGAAGTCCTCACAAATAAGGAATTGGTACTTGACAGAGAAGATGAGTCATATCTACTGAATAAATGAAACAAAAGAAGAGCAATATTCTAAGATATGACTATATACAAGCGTTGTTAAGTCTCCCTGTATTTTTCTGTCATCTTTGTCCCTCCATTTGCCAGTCATCATCCCCCTCCCAACCAAATGGTCCAGTCATTCCCTCCATCACTGAAGGATAAAGATCAATCAGTGGGGTCATCACTTAAGCAGACATCAGAGATGGATGATTTTTTTTGTTGTCGTTGTTATGAATGGCTGTAACCCATACTGCATATTTCCTAATACATCCCATGGTTTTATGTGTAAAAGGCATGTTTAATGAGGGCTTTGTCTTTCAGTTCTATAAGTGATGTAATCGCGTATGACTGCTGTGCTGCTGAGTACATTTTCTGCTTTCCACTAAGGTTGTTCAGTGGGAATGAGCACCCTGACATGTTCCACACCCCTTCCTCCCAAAACTAAGTTATGCCAGCAATCCAAGCCACTTCTCTAACTCTCCTCCCAGCAGTCACCTGGGCTGCTATTGAAACTTGTTTCTCTTTTACATTGTCATCGCTTTATCCCTCTATGCTATCATAGTTGGCTAAAGTCTCCTTGAATTAAGGTCAGTACCCACATCACTCTATTTTTAGACCATGGCTTGCCTTTCAGCCATTTAAGCTAAATGTGATTTATACAGTTAATTAACCAGCATCTCTTTCATTTCTTTAAGAAAATATCAATATGGTGTCTCCTTATCTTTTTTCTAGTTTCCCAAAACCAGGTTGTAATTTCCATTCCCATATTTAACTATCTAACCAGTCTGAGCATATGAATTAAGAGTGTTACATTTATCATATGTATTAAAATCAGAGCTGTCTGTGCATATAGTATTATGCCTACCTTGGCAGCCAGTGTTAGCTAACTAACCTGATAATAGACAACTCCATCACTAGTACTAAGTTATGATGGGAGGCATCCAATTTCACTAACTGCCTTGAGATGCACCCGAGTCCAGACTAACACAATATGTCTATATTTCTCTTCAACCACCACACCAACAGGTATGTATTTATGACAATGTCTAAGATGAGCCACAAAAAATGCAAGTCATGAGAAAACAAAATATCAAAATATTGAAACACAATGAAATTATTTAGGATGTGGGGACCATTCAACAATCAACTCCTGTGATTCCTGTACTTAGGATTCAGCTGGTCCATCCAAAGAAGTATTACAACTCACAACCTCCTCAAATGAAAAATCGTTTGATGTAACTTCAGACATGAACCTTATAAAACAATTTCTTTTACTAATATTTAAGCTGACACTATTATAATAAGTCGACTTTTAATTGATTGTTTAACACTTGTAGTCAGAGTAATCGGCAAAACTTATAAAAACAACTTAAACGATGAATATATATCACCATTTGCATCTTGGATTTTTTTCAGCTATGGAAATTAATGAATAAGAGAGAAGAAGTTGCAAACCACTTAAGAGTGTTACTTCTGCAAAGATTTCATAACATACTGCTCCCACAGTCACAGAATTTCATGTGTTCACCCATAATTGGTTGAAAGATTGTGTAATCAATGGTTTAGGTCCCATAAGAAAAAAAATACCTTGTACCCTATCCTGCAAAACCACTGAAACACAAGCTGCACAAAATTCAGATGACATGCTCAAACAAATGTCATTGTGATGTACATACAGTCAGGCTCTGTTACTGAGGCTATCAAGCATGCCTGTAGTTATGATGAGGTGCAGTCAGGAAGGCATGTCTCCAGCTAGGGATTTTGTATATAACTTGCTTAGGTGAGAACAGAGTTATACAACAGAGCAATATATTTAATGAAATTTCCATTTTGTCCTATTATGCCTAAACTTACCTTAACCATGTAAATGCACTTAGCATGGGTTTACTTTTATATGGACTGAACGACACCCGCTTTTGCTGGAGCCTGTAGCATATTTCATTGAAGTTTTATATTAACTTAATTTATGTGGTGGGTGTTCTGGTAGGAAATCAAGGTGATCAGGTCATCTGCATTCACTATCATTTTGGTCTGCACTGAGCAGAGAATTGAAGAATTAAAAAATTATGGTGAAGGTAGGGATGTAAGGCCAATTTCTGAGGCACCACATAATTTCAGTGGACATCATATGGGTAACAATCATTAAAAGCTACACAACACTTTGTTTTGTAGGTACTATTAGAATCAATGTAGTAATAGTTAAATAGACATACAAAGTCAGAACAATCCATATCAAGCACTTTTGCTATGTTTGTAAACACCACATTCTTGAAGAAAGTACTGGTAAGGAATGAAAAATAATGCTGTGGTTATATGCCCCTATCTGTGTCCACATTGCTTCTCACTGAGCAATTCATCTACTTCTGGCTGACTTAAAACTGTTTTTTCCAAAATTATTGCTAGTGGAGAAATCAGTGATATATGCTTGTAGGGTTTTGTTTGGGTCTCTCTTTACATAATGGATTTACTCAGAACACCCTTGTTTGTGAGATGATGAAAATGTGTTTTATTATTTCTACTATAAATGTGTTACATACTCTCAGGGTCGGATCCATCACAAGGTGACCTAGGCAGTGACCTAGGGCCCAATGCTTGCTGGGGAGGGGGCTGGCCATACAAATAAAATAAAAATAAAACATAAATAAGCATTTCAGCTTTGATAACATTTAAAATCTAACTTTTTCTGCTGCTTGTGTCCACTCCTGTAACTTTCTGGTTGGTGGGTGTAATGGCATCACTCCATGCAACAGTTCCACTGAATGAGCTGGTATCCAAAAGACTAGGAAACTGGCATATAATTTAAATCAAATGAGAGAAAAGTGTGATTTATTTCCTTTCAGCAACAAAAAATGGAAACTTTAGACCACTGCACCAGGTATTTTTAGAGTGAGCAAACGTGTGTGTGCGTTCCCGAGCAAAAGAAGGGGAAATTGCTTATGAAAGAAGTTATGTGTGTCTGTGTGTGTTTGTGTGTTTTTTGGTGTGTGTGTGCGTGTGTGTGTGTGTGTGCATGTGTGTGTGTGTGCGTGCGTGCGTGCGTGCGTGTGTGTGTGTGTGTGTGTGTGTGTGTGTGTGTGTGTTTGTAATGCCCAAGTTAAAGGATACAGGCTAGTTAATTCACTTGATCAAAATATTAAATGCTGTACCTTAGCTAATGCCTGTACCAACTGCCTGCTAAATTTTTGTTTCCTTGGTAAATCACTGAGGATTACAGTCAGTGTCAGTCGTTCAACAAATGTTGATGCAAAACCTGCTGCAATGTTACCTCTGTATGTGATTTAGTGCAGCCAGTTTTGCTGCATACTTATGCCTGTCCTTAAAGTCACTTTGTAGTAAATAGGAGCATCATCATATGAACCGTATTCTTTTGATCTGATCCTTGTTTTCCTAAATGACGACAGTGTGCTTTTTATTACATTCAAATAAACTGGAAAGCATGAAGTCTGAGTTTACTGTTAATATTTTAACTATAAATACATTTTAATTCAGCGTTATTTTTGCAGGCACACAGGTTTAAAATATACTGTGTTTAAGCTACAACAGTTTGCCTAGCACCTGGTGCAGACAGATAAGGCTTTGAGCCCTCAAAGTTCAGATTCCTGTAGTACAAGATCTGGCCCCCTTAGCCTTCATTTATCTTCTATGTGGTGCTACCAAATTACTTCACCAGAAAATATTCCAAATAAGGGACACTTATATCAGGTGGGCTGTCTCAGGCTGTTAGTAAATGGATTACACATTTGCTAATAAGTGCATCACTGTGTGCTATTTGAGTATGAATCCCATTGTGTCTCTTACTTAATGAGTTGCCAGATGTATTTTCACCAAAATGTGAGTTTCTATGGAAAGAGAAATTCATTGTTTCTCATATTGTCTTCACCAGGAAAATGAATCTGGCTATCATTTTTAACAACACACATAATAAGGGTGGACATGAGGTAGAGCAAAGAGCGGATTCTGGGTTAAAGGTACCAAGTACCTTTGTGCCTGTACATCACCCTACCATTGAGATATATGAGTAAATTGTATCTAGAGATATATACAAATTGTATAAAGAACACACATATCTGCATAATATTTGTAATATGATCTAAGAGGAAAGAGACTTACTTAAAGATTTGCAGAAAAGTGATAGAGTAAGGGTAATGAAACCAGACAAAGGCAGAGGGGTGGTATTATATGATAATTTTGAGTATATTAACAAGATACACAACATCTTATACGGATCTGGGAATTATGAACTTATATCATTGAATGAGATCAATGTAGCTTATTGGAAAATTGACAGCTATATAGAATATTGTTTTATTGATGGTAGGGTTGATAGAGACACTTACAGGTTTTTATTGGCTACTATGGTAGGCATCCCGAAAATCCATAAAAACTTATCTGATCCCCCCTTCCGACCTATTATTTCTGGTAGTAAGTCTAAAACCTTCCCTTTGGGTAAATACATAGATGTCAAGTTGAAACATGTATACAACAACATACCCCATCTTGTTAAAGACTCATGGGAATTTTTGAGGAACTTTCCCATGCAAGTATGGAATGATGGATACATGTTTGTAACAATCGATGTCATTGATCTTTTCTCATGTATTCCCAAAACAGCAGGTCTTGAAGCTTTTTGTAATAACATTAGGAAACATGCTGGGATAGAATGGGATGAGGTCAGCTTATTTATGGAAATGATCGATATAGTTCTGGATAACAATTTTATATATTATGAAGGGGAATATTTCAGGCAGACCAGGGGGGTAGCTATGAGAGTTGCATGTGCTCCTATATATGCCAACCTGGTTATGCTCGATTGGGAAGAACAAGTACTCTTTCAAAGTACTTTCTTCCAACATATTGTCCACTATGTGAGATTCTTGGATGATATTTATATAGTATGGAACTCCAGTGAGGATAGATTATTGAATATGAGTAGTGATTTTTTGAAATTTACGTATTCATACAATAAGGGAGGAATAGCATACCTTGATACTTTAGTATACTCACAAGAAGGTGTATTACAGTCAAAAATTCACAGAAAAGAAACCTTTTCCAATGACTACTTGGCATATGGAAGTTGTCATCCTAAGAGGTTAAAGCAGAATATATATAAGGGCCAATGTATAAGGGCCCTGAGGATGACATCAGAGTATGAAGTGTTACTGGAAGAGATAGGACACATCCATACTATGTTTTTTGAGAGGGTATATCCCCAGAATTTATTGAATAAAGTGGATAAATATGTATTAGGCCTATGGGGCACCACCTATAAACCTTTGTTAGGTTTAGGCAATGAAGTGAATTACGTAAATGGGTTTATTGGTAAACATCTGGCAAAAGGTAATACAGAAGGATATCATCAAAGAGCTTTAATTTTGTTATATAGTCCAAGATCAGATGATGTGATGCAAATTATAAAGAATTATTGGTATTTATTGACCAGTGACAAGACTGTAAGGAATATAATAGGGGACAAACCAGGAATAGTTTATAAGATGGGAGCGAACATCAAAAGTTATCTAGAAAAAGGAAGTACACCAAGAGAAGAAAAAGGAAAGGATACAGAACAAGACACTACCAAATGTGAATCATGCAACCAGTATTGTTATATTTTAGAGGAAAAAGAAATCATTTTAAACAATTTATTTAGACCAAAAATAAGGTTAATTAAGGGGAATTGTAACTCCAAGATGGTTGTATATATTGCTATTTGTCAAGAGTGTTTAAGTTACTATGTGGGGAAAACGGAAAGATGCCTAAAAAAATGTATTTATGAACACATTTATAATATAAGGAAAATGAACCAGAAAAGTGCTTTATTTAAGCATATTGAACAGAATGGTCCAAAACATCAGTTTAAATTTGTCTTATTAGATATTGTTAGGATTGATCCCAGAGGTAGAGATAATAAAAAATTATTGAACTATCGTGAAGTATGGTGGCAGTTGTTTACAGATGCCACTACACCTCCGGGACTCAATGACAGCATTTCTATGAAAGCTATTCATGAGTTAAATATATAGCTTATAATTCACAAAATATACAATTCATATATTATCACCTTATACAAATAGGTTTTGAGTTATTATATAATACAATTAGGCTTTATAGACCCACAGTGACAGCAGTATGAAATGGAACAACCTCTCTGTTAGTTTCTATCATCTTCGTGTTTTTATCCTTGTTATAAACAATTACTCTAGTTACAAGTGTGTTTTACAATTCTATCTGTATTACAGCATATATGGTTGTTTTGGTAGTTTTCTACCTTTGTTGTTCTATGTTGTTTAAACTGCCAAATTTATCAACTAGTTATGTTTACGTAATTCTAATATGTTTACATCACATTCACATATATATTTACATTACACACATAATTCAGGTGTATTTTGAGTTATAGAATCATTAGGATGGAGGGTTCTTTTAGTGTAGGAAGTACGATAGTTATAGATGCATATGATGGATATTTATATTTATATTCATATTCATAATTCAATTTATGTGGTAGCAATGATGTCAAAAGAAAAAAGTTGACAATTTGTATACATATATAACTATTATATTGCATACATTGTATATTTTATAGATGTATTGTGCCTCATATTTTATTTTAGTTGATTGTTTTTAATGCGGACTATTTAGTTACAAAGGCAGTAATGCAGGTAAAAAATGCTATGGGTAGCTTAGTTTTGAATTGGAATTGACATTATAATGTACTGTTTCTTTAAACTTTTGAACAGTTCCATTCAAATTTGGCGCCTTGAAAGTTTTATAAGGCGGACAGTTCAATTCAATGGTGTTCTAAAGAAGCCCATATGATATGGGTGAAAGCGCTTAACCCAATTTTAAGTATTGTCCGCAGTATTCAATATTTGGCATTTTTAATTTCATTGTTATACGCTTTCAGTGTCACATATTTATTTTTATATTTTGGTATAAGATGCTGAGATTACCCAGCATCTTATGAGTGCTATCGTTAATAAAATTGGTTTGGTTTTATTTCATTCGTGTTGGTGAATTGCTTAGGACGCATACCAGTGGAATTATTCTGCAAGTTGGTTCATGGTATTACAACGGAATTAGTGACAGTATACTTTAGTGGTGTTGAAGCACTTACTGGAACTCCGTGGTATTATTATTCTCAGTTTCTTCACTGGAGACTATTACTTTTGTATTTAAACCACATTAAAAAGGCTGGATCACATGGTATGATGCTAGTGATCGCTGCACTGTATCATGTAGTTCAACCAAAGCTACAAATAGAGTACATGAAATTTATTTCTTCATAACATGAAGGGGAGTACCGCTGTCAACAAAAAGGCTATAAATGGTGGGGCAGGGGTTTCTCTGTCAATGAAAGTACATTATGCTCTTATCTGGTAATTTTTAAATAGTCTTTAATCCAGATTATTAGGAAGATTCTTGTGTGTGTGTGTGTGTGTGTGTGTGTGTGTGTGTGTGTGTGTGTGTGTGTGTGTGTGTGTGTGTGTGTGTGTGTGTGTGTGTGTGTGTGTGTGTGTGTGTGTGTGTGTGTGTGTGTGTGTGTGTGTGTGTGTGTGTGTGTGTCTGTGTGTGTGTGACTTAAGATAGAATAGTTTGGGTACTATGTGTTTGTGTGAAACAGAATTGAAGTATGTAACTTTTATCATGATAACTTTTTTATCACAGACATCTGAGAAGGATACATTCAACAATGTTTGTTGTATTTGGGGGAGGGCTATCAAAAAAAAAACGATTGACCCAGCTGATCTGACAAAGTTAAAAAGTCATTGTTCTGTCTTTACAATATTGGAGTGCATTTGTGTAAAGCAAACTGGAATACTTTACTGAAACCACGTGATGTGTACACAGTTGGTAAAGAGGCTATAACAGCTGACTATGGATAATGGTGGCTTATAATGAAAGCAGCTTGACTTGGCTTTTTATGGTTAAAATGTTCTAAAATTGGTACTTTTGTCATTATTGGCTCATTTGTTCTGCTGCTTACGAGAAAAAAATGTTCAAAGTTATAAATTTAAAATGCACTCTAACAAGTGCTGCTGTATTAAATAAGAAATATATTTTAAAACAATCAGTAAGTTTAATGAAAGAACATATTCATTTATGCATGGTTCTGAAATGTGTGCAGGGGACCTATGGTCTAAAAACATTGTGGACCCCCTACCACCTCACATTTGTAGCATCACTAGTTCCATCTACTTTAAAACTGAAGTCAAGCACTACTTTCTGAACTCAAAAGCCTGTTCTTGCCTAAATCCTCCATAACCTGCATTTCCCTTTCTTTTTCTTTTCACTGCCCATCTACATCTAATAATTCAGTGACTAATCTGCTCACAAGACAATACTGCATTATGCTACTTGGGAAAGATACATCATTATTGTGAATACTTAAATGTACTAGTTGTATTTACTTCATTTTGTTTTATTTTTATTACAGACATTCGTTTCACCTGATTACTGCATATGTGATTTTTGCTTATGTTGTATTGCTGCACTGTTTTTTTTGGGTTTTTTGTATATTGCCTACTATGTTATCTTTTTATGTTTGTATTGCTGGAGCGTTTCTCCTCAGGTCTCCACTGAAAATGGGCCATTGGCTAAGATGGACTAACCCAGCTAACAAATGTCAAACAAATAATGTCAAACAAATAAATAAAAGAGACAGACAGATAGATAGATTGATGTGTGTGTGTGTGTGTGTGTGTGTGTGTGTGTGTGTGTGTGTGTGTGTGTGTGTGTGTGTGTGTGTTTATTTGAATAGTTCAGTATAGCCAATTAACCAGCATGTTTTTCAGAGGTCTGAGAAAAATGCAAACCAAAGTGTACTCAACATACAGATGTCTACACAAAGGCAGCACTGAACATTATTCCCAGTATCATATGTTACGTTACTGCCAGCATTCAAGTTCATTCTGAATGGTTACAAATAATAATGATGCAAATGAATGCAAGTTGTGAATTATGCATTCCACATAAAAATGTATGGAAAGCAAACTTTGCTAAGCATGGCTTGCATTTCTTTACGGTTAAATGGGTGAGTGAAAATTATTGAGTGACAAAAGGTGATGCCACATTGCTTGAATAGTACATAATAAAATAAAAGTCACTTCCATAAATATTTTAACACTTGTAATATTTACTGTCAAACATTTACATTTTCACTGCAGTGCTAATTTTTTTTCCAGTAAAATAATATTCTATTTAATAGCTCTGCCTTTTCTCCTATTAAAAAATACACTGTTTATTGCTTGGTGTGAATTAAATTAACATAAATGTGATGGTACATGTCTTTATGGCAAAATTACTTTACATGTAAATAACTAATTTACAACATTAAGCTGCTTAACTCATTTAATAGGATAGTGACAAATAAAAAGTGTTGTCAGATTTAATTTAGATGTTGATGCTTTTTTTTTAAAAAAGTTTTCCTTATCAGCCATTTGTAACAAATTATTTGAAATGAAACAGTCTTTTGTATAAAATGCTTATACAGAGTGCCAGTGAGAAAGAAGAACCCTACTTTTGCCACCTGTCTTCCATTGGTACTCTGAATAATAGAGCAGTGGGGGACAGATGTCAATACTAGAGTTTGCCTCTCTTAAGGGAACTCTAAATAATCAATTCCCATATGAGAACTTGAAATATGGTCACTCAGAAATCACTGAAGCAATCATAACAAATAGAAACACCTTTGCCATTTATTTCAATGACAGTAATTGATTATAGTTATATATTTTGCAGGGAGCAAATCCCCAGCAAGCCATTCATTTTAATGGCACTGATTGACAATAGATTTATTTTTTGCAGGGTGCAAATCCCCAACAGCATATTCCCACATATAAGTCGCACTGATTTAAAAAAAGAGAAACTTCTTAAAACAGCTTATTAAAGTCCTGAGGACTCAGTGATTTCACTGTAACTAAAGTGAAACAAATATTTTTCAAGGAATCGCTGTTCAAAGTGGCAAGGGTCAGACCAAAACTAGAATCCATAAAATAACCAAACATTCACTAATAAGATATGATAACCGAACAGAGTTTAATAAGTAGAATTTCATAAAGGCACACAATTATTCAGAGTAAAATGATAAAACTTAATGCTGATAAATATATATACATAGGAAATTTGTACTACTACTAAGTTTGGGTAGTCCCAAAATTAAGGAGTTACTGCCTATAGGTGTTTATATTGATGCCACTCTCTTAAAAAAAAAAAGTGCAATATTTTTTAACTCAGCTTTATAACTTCTTCTTTCGGTTTTTTCCTGGCTAGGGGTTGCCACAGCGGATCACCTGTCTGCTCATGATTGGCAGTGAAATTTTACAGTGTCAAGTTGCCAGCCCGGCACTCAACCTTCCACAGAAGGCTCACACACTCACACCTAGGGCCAATTTAGAGTGTCCGATCCACCTACAGCATGTCTTTGGGAGGAAACCAGAGCACCTGAAGAAAACTCTTACGACCACAGGGAGGACATGCAGACTCCACACAGAAGGCACCCCAGCCGAGAATCAAATCAGAGAACCTCTTGTTGTGAGGCGGCAATGCTAACCGCTGCACCACCGTGGCCGCCCTAACTCAGCTTTATAACTCATGACTGTTATTTCATTCATATGTTTGTGATGTGCAGGTAATTGTGTTTCTTAGATCCAAGTAATAAAACCTATTGTTCTTACAAGTATATCAGTTTTTGATTCAAGACTTACTGGTTTTATATATATTTTGCATTTTGATTGAGAATGTGGAGGCATAGTATGGTACATAATGGCAGGATTTGTCTTAAATAACCAGTTATCAGTGTAGCAGGAATAATGGTTAGAAGGAGAAGAATAGCAAATAGGCTTGTGCAAACCTGCTACCTGACAACTGGAGAAAAAATAATGTAGATTTAAATATCTCTACTCCTAATACTGTATGCACAAGGCACTTTCAGTTTGAAAAGATAATACAATTTGTTAGAAAAAAATAGTTGCATTCATAACTTTAAATGCATATTAAAGGAAGTATGATCCCTTGAAAACCAATAAAAAAAAATCAGAAAGGAACAATAAAAAGAAATTAATTAGGACAGCATAGGAAAAGCAGAAGTTCTGAACAATTTTGATAACTAGTCAAGAAGTGGCACAGATAAGCGTGCTAATAAAGTCATAATTATTATGTGTACTTGTGAGAAAGGAAAACTTTCACTCACACACACACACACACACACACACACACACACACACACACACACACACACACACACACACACACATATACTCTTACAAACACACACAGAAACATATACCCACATACCCATATCAGGTGTGAGACAACTGCTGATGTGTGAGCACACCGGGTTCTGGGTTGGATTTCTCCATTTAAGGTCTGGATTCTCCCAGTATTTTTTATTGTTATTTTATTATAGTTTGTTTTATTTTCAATTTTGCTTTGTCTTAATTTTTTTTTCTTGGTGATTTCAAACTATTTGCCTATGGTTATTTAGAAAAAAATATATATTCTCTAACAAAAAAGGAATTAAGTGTAGCTAATTAGTAGGAGTAGCTGAGAAATAATGCAAGATTTCTTAGTAGTTGGCTTACTTAGATGTAATGCTTTGAGACTACTGTTGGTATGTGACTGCACTGGAGTGTTTCCCTCCCACCAGCCCATTTCCTGTTGTTTTTCTTAAACTTGATGGCTTTTGACCTGCTTACCCATATTGTAAAATCGACTTTGGAAACTCCTTCCATCTCATCTCATCTGCTCATTCTGCTATGCAATGAAGTGAGAAGAACCTTCTCTACGATTCTTAAAGACTGAGTTATTATTTGTGTCATATCATCCCACTCACATAGTGCACACTGCAATATACAGAGTATTAATCCCTTTTTCTAGTATTAGTTTTAAGATCTGTAACACCTGAAACTTGACTACCAATCACTGGAGAGCCAAGGAAGTGATTCTGAGGAATCAGCTTGGCAAGAATGCTTCTGTTTTTTCCCTGATGAGAAAAGGGGTAGATGGGATATCATTTCCTGGCCTTACTAGAGATTCTCAGTAATGAGAAATAATAGAAATTGTCTCTTTAACTCCCAGTTTGGGTAACTGCCTGCATGGTATTAATGCTATTTCTTTCCATCATGTGAGAGAAGGAGAAGAGGGGCATTGATTCCTGCCAGTCCTTCATGTTCACTGTGTATAGAACATCACTAAATGGGCTAGTTGCAGTTTTTGAGATAACTTCTTCAGGGCTTTTGTACAGTTTGCCTGTCTTGTAGGTTTCTATCCAGGGTATTTATCAGGAGAAGACTATGGCAAGTTTACTGAACAAAGCAGCATCTGAGTTAATGCTACTTTCAGGAAGCAGCTTGGGACAAGTGTCATTCTTTTGCTTTTGATGAGAGAAGATGCTAAGGATCATGGATTCCTAGCTGCATATAGTTGTGTTGAGACCAGCATTCTCTCCACTATCAGAAGGATAGCAGTTGTAATATTCTACTGCAGACCTCTGAGGTGGTACTCGTCCTTCATTCCATATTAGTAAGGGTAAGAAACCATGGTTTTGCACTGTCTAACCATAGCCATACCCAGTTTGTTTGAAAGGAGAATACTGAGACAATCTAGCAGTTTTCTTATGTTTACTGAAAACCACCTACTTCTTAAACAGACTAGCACAGAGTGTGAGGGATACAGTTATTTAATGCTGTTGGAGGCAAGACTCTCACATTAAGACATTAGAAAAAGCAAGCAGGTTGTCAGTACCACACAACACCACACTAAACTTATCACACAGACAGATCAGATCAAACACATCAGCCTACATATGCTGAGACTCATAAAAGTAACCTACCTAAACCACAAAGTCCCCTTAAATAAAGCCTAAGAAATACCCTTTACAATCTCACAAATGCCACAACATAGGTAGGGGTCTATATCAGAACATCGAAAGTTCATACTTTTGAATGTTATTACATCGACCCCTATTCAGCAAACACTGAAAATAGTGAAACGACAGATAACCAAATTTTTTCCTAGGGAAAGAATTCGGTTGTCCGTTTCTGTCGTTTCACTATTTTCAGCACTGTGGTGGAAAGTTACGGGTCGGTTTCAGGTAAGGGTGTGATTGGGCGTGGCTTAGGTGAGTTAGGGTTAGGACACGGGTGAGGTGAGTGTGCAATAGTGAAGGACCTTAGGGTTAGGGTTTGGGTTAAGGTAAGTGGATAGTTAGTGGTGTTTGTACAGTTTAGTGTAGGGTTAGCTGTAAGATTTTGGGTGTATGTGTGTGGATTGCTGTTTGTTTGGTGTGCTTGTGTTGTGTGTATGTATTTTGGAACAGCAAATTTTTTCCCTAGGAAAAGATTTGCTGTTCTGAATGTTCGATGTTGTCAGCATTCGCTGATTAGGGGTTGATGTAAGAACATTCGAAAATGCGAACTTTTGGTGTTCTTATATAGACCCAATAGGCAACATGAACCCTGAAACATACTTCAAAGAGTCACAGTGTTTTGATTCAAAAGCCCATAAGGAAAACAATACAGTTCAACATCCTAGTCATAGGTGACTCCATTGTGAAACACACTGATGCACCACTCACCAGACTGTGCAAGAAGAGGTTTAGGGTCAGTTGTATATCAGATGCAAGGATTCCCCACATCATGCAGGCACTCACGTCTTTGCACCACAAGTCCATATATGACACATTCATAGATCATGTGGGTATAAATGATTTCAGATGTAACTCTGTGGACTATATGAAGACAGACATGATGGACTCTCAGAATATATGTTTGAGGCAGGTATGAACCTAGCCTCGAGCAACATTTTACTATCACCAAGAATGATGTTACAATATGAACAAAAGATTATTCATTTCAACAATTGGCTTAGCTTCTTCTGTCATTCAAAGGGGGCCTGCTTTTCCATGGATGGTCTGTACCTATTCCCCCCAAGGCTTTGGTATAGTGGATAAAATGTCTTCTCTCTCAAGATATTTTTAGGCAATGTAGTCCTCAAAGGTTTCAACATAACAAAACAGAATCTGCAAAATATAAAGGTTTTGCTGTTCAATGTTAGAAGTCTTAACAAAGCACTCCACTTCCTAAAGCACTCCTTACCATGGAGAACATTTATATAACAAGGGATGAATAAAGTGGGACTATAACTTCCTAAGACCTTGAAGAGGTAGCATGAAGAGTAGACTGTGCAATGTAGAAGGATTTTCTTACCACTAAAGAGACATGGTGGTGAAAGGCGAATCTCTTTTCAATATATATACTCAAGTCCCTGATGATTGTGTCACATTTAAGTGGAATGCTATCTATATAGTAAGCAGCAGTGATGCAAGATGTATGCAAATGTGTGCTTATCAATTTACTTTCAGTTATGAAAATGTATTTTAATTTTGTATTTTCACTGTAAAGAAAGTGGACGTAAACTGGAGGAAGTGTCCTCTATTTGTTATGCCTCTGCATGGGTAAGTACAGCATCCATAATTTTGTCACTATATAGCAACTTAGACTATTCTGTTAATGCTTCACAGCCCTCATCTGCAAGAACATTTGAATTAACTTCTCCACAAAGACAGAAAAAAAGCTACTGTCATCTGCATGTCTACAATACCATTTTTTTTTTGGGGTAATGAACTATAATATTTTATGAACAGTAGAGTCTCTGGTGCAGACAGAAGCAAATTTGTGTCAGCATGTATATAACTATTCAATATAAGAGCATGTTTTTTTTTCAGAAAAGAAGTGAGGCTGCCCTTAAATATTTAATCATTATCCAGGGACAGATTATTATGGTAACTAATGTGTTAACTATCCTAAAGATGAACCCAGCAATAAAGAAAATGAGCAAGTATATAAAAAAGCAAGACTGCCTTGTTGTATGCCAATGTTATGCTAATAAGGACAGCTGAGCTCAGCTTCATTGGGCTAAATCATTGCCATTATAGCTTGAAGGGTCAGTCTCAAGGCATACATGGATATGGTGGGTGTTATGACCATTTAGGCCAGCAAAGGCTAAAAATATTTTTTGTCTATTGGTGATGTGGCTTCTGAGACACAGACAATGAGAGTTGATAACTTGACACATAACTATAATTAAAATGGAAAGAGCAGAAATGACCACTCAAGAGGAGTCGAGTACAAGTGAAATGACAGACAGTTTTCTAGTTGATAAATTCAAAATAACACTCCCATAATTGCCTTTTCTGGAGTCATGTAAGACTACTGATAAACAAGTTTTGCTAACTCAAAGATTCATAACTAATGATGTGGTGTTCATTTTCAGATACCAACATATCATTAAACCTCAAAAAAACAAAAAGTTGTGTTTTTCAGGGCGACAGACCCCATAACCCCTACTAATCATACTGAATGTTTTGTCTTATTTTACCATTCACACACACACACACACACACACACACACACACACACACACACACACACACACACACACACACACACACACACACACACACACACACACACACACACACACACACACACACACACACACACACACACACACACACACACGCACAAAACTCATGTGTATGGTAGTTTAGTAAGGTATAAGAAGTTAAGAAATGAGATGTTGTGTTGACAAACTCACAAAGGGATTAGTTATGAGATGTAGATACCTGCGGACTGTCACTACTAGCTTATTTAACAACAGTTACCACTTTGTGTACTTTACTGGTAGCAGACTTCATGTATTTGAGGCTTGTATAACAATATACAGGCTTATATGTGTACTTTAAAAGTGTTTAAAGTATTTTTATTGTAACTCTCATTTTTGTGTTTGCTAGCTACACATTGACCAGCCTAAGGGATAATATATATCTTGAGTAGCTTTCCTGGGAAGATAACAAGGTCAAAATCTGCAAAATATGTCATGCATGCATAGGAGAAGGTTCCATAGCAAGCGTGAAGGACTGAATGTCAGTAGTGCTATGGAAATGCTTTTTTTTAAGGTAAGATGTACGGTTAGTCTTAGGGTCAGTGGCAGGGTTAGAGTTAAGGTTATGGTTAGCAATCATTACTAAAGTTAGCAAGGGGATGCACAATGCTTCTGCTATTATTTAGTTACTTGGGTCTGGATTGGGATAAGTGCTACCAGAGGAGCCCATTGAATGGGATGGGTAGAGCAGAGGCCTATTTGCACAAGAATGAAATTGCTTATTTGACCACTGAAAAGCATTCTCAGGTAGACAGAGATAAGTTGTAGCTCCCAAGTACAGAGCAATTGCAGACAGTGTCAGTATCTATATATCTATATCTATTAATCATATAAACTTTCAGGTATAATTACCAGTGCATGGGTTTGTGGAAGCAGAAATCTGCATGGCTTCATTAAGGCATTTTGTAGTTATGTTAATGTATCTGTCAGCTGATTGATACAGAGGAAAATATCTCAACACTGTAAGATGAAAGCAAAACTCTCCTTCCCTTCAAGGTAAGCCCAGAGTGGTATCACAAAAAATCTGATTTCTCATGGAAGCAGGACAGCTTCCATGATATGGCGCACTGGGGCAGTGGTAGCATTGTTGTCTCACAGCAAGAGGTTTTCTGGTTTGATTCTTGGCTAAGGATGCCTTATGTGTGGAGTCAGCATGTCCTGCCTGCATTCGTGTGGGTTCCTCCGGGTACTCTGGTTTTCTCCCACATTATAAAGACATGCAGCTGGAGCATTTCTCCTTGGCCTCCACTGAAAATTGGCTTTGTTCTAAGTCGGACTTTCCCTGTTAACAAATATTAAATAAATAAATATTATATAGTATTTTTGCAGATAGTTGGATGGTAGATAGAATGGGTCTAAAAGGATGTAAGCAGTCATGACAGTATAATGGTGACATTCCAAACTGATGATACCCCGGTACTACCAGGCTAAATAGGAATCCCCTTTGAATGAGAAGATACGATGGTTTAATATGAACAGTCCGCAGCTGGTCAAAAGAAGAAAGGAATGGGTCTATATGGTGGTTACCAAAATCTATGTTAAAATATTTACAGCTGAGGAAGTTGTTTACTGAGATACAAGTATCCATATTATTATGTCAAGTTTTTAAACGAGGGAGAACATAACAGTTTTTGTCTGTTTTATACTTTGACAACTTGTGAAACATATGTCTGTGTAAAATAGGGTCATGCTGTACTCCTGAACAATGCACATATGGTGCTTGTAGCATCAAGCTAAAAGCACAACCCATCAGCGCATTTTACTTCACAACAATCTGTGCTAAGAATCTTACTGTTTGATCATCTGTGAGGTATTCATATGGCATTCCTGTCATTTTTATTTGTAATTCATTTTGATTTATCACTTGATCTATAGAACTGTGCAGCTTCAGCAAATGTGCAGTTGTCTTTCCAATGTGCACCCATGATAAAAATCATTGACTGAGGAAGTCCGGGCTTATTCCTAGGTAAAACATTTACTTCCAATGCATCTGTGTCAGATCAGAATGCCTAATCTCATAAAATGAAATATAACATAAAAAAAGAAGCTCAAACCATTTTGATTCCTCTAAAGCTAGCTAAAAATAAGACCTGAATGAAAGCATACTTCTCAGATTTGCAGTCTAAGTTTTATTGATGTCAGAAACCAGTGACTTCAAAGAAAATCATTTGTTATTAGGAATTAGCTAAACATGTATAGATACACCCTTGTTTGAAGTAAACGTAGATGTAACAGAATCAGGGGCATGGAAAGAGGATTAATTTAGCTTCATGTATAATCCATAAAAGCACATAAATGTGCATTTATGTAATACAGCAAATAATACATTGCAGTTAATTAATGTTCTGCCTGTCCTGAATGTTTATGTTTTATTTCTCATCCTTCATCTGCCTTATAAAATTTGTTGTAAGTCAGTTGAATTCCATATCCTAAGAAATAGTATGCCCTTTTTGAATACTTAGGCAGCACTGACAGACAGAATCTCTCAACTTAGGAATGTTGCAGGAATATAATATGCTTAGGGTCATAGCTCTCAACCTCTTAGAGCAAGAAATCTGGACAAAGCCTAACATAATGGGGGGGGGTCCAAAAATAGGGACAGATTTTAACTACTGTTTTTACAAACTTAGAAAGTTGCCCTAATAACATGATTTGTGTTACCATGTATTTTCTCAAGGATATGAAGTCTGAAATTCAAATGTATGCCATTATTTATTAACTTCAATCCCCAGTGATTTGCTAGAGAAACAGACTTTTTATGAGGTACAGACCAAAAATATGAGGCAAAAATCTGGGTAGTTGAATGTTATGCATAGGGTAGTGGTCTAAATCCCTTTCATAATATTTGCAGGCAGAGATAAGTTTAATAAAAGTGCTATAAGACTGGTTCTTACATCTGAAGCACTGCAAAGAGAAAGAACGTCTCACTTTAATATCTTTTCTCTGAGGAATAATGCAAAGCAAAATAATGTTTTGGTTAACTTATAACTTTCCATTAAAAGTGGAATACAAAAACCTCCATATTAGAATGCATTAGAGTACATTTATACCTGTCATAATTTTATTTTTACTGTGCCCTTAAAGCAACATTTTAATAAATTGCATTTTGTCTGTTTTCTGTTCCTGTTGAATCAAATAATGTATATTAAAATTCTGGAAGTAAAGGCCAGAATCACTTCATCTATGAAGGTAAATGTTTAGCTTATGGTGGGGAAATTATTTTATTTCTTCAGATTACTTATATTTAAATTTAGCAGGATTTTGGAATGTCTAGCAACAAACATTAGCAGGTAGTAAACAATAATGAAGAAACCGCATTCTGTTTAGTGTTTGTGTGTGTGTGTGTGTGTGTGTGTGTGTGTGTGTGTGTGTGCGCACGTGCAAGTGTGTGTGTGTGTGTGTGTGTGTGTGTGTGTGTGTGTGTGTGTGCATGCAAGTTATTGTGCATGTATAGTTTTCTCTCCTGGAGTTTTACTATGGCTAGGGCTGTTATACAGTTTGTCTAGGTATTATAGGATCAGGACTTGTGTACTAATCCGTTTGGAATAATTAATTTAATAGCAAAGTGACATGCGTCCCAAAGGGGTACCACAATCTCTTGACTGTGATACATTTAAAATGCAAATAGATATAATAGTGAATATACTACTTTGATTATCCAAATGACTATTTCTCTCTGATTATCTTCTCCCTTTGTTTTATTATTGACTATGGGGATTCAATAATTCCTACACGGTCATTTTTGACTGTGTGCGTGTCGCGGCATAATGTGCACATGGCCATGAATATTTGTTAGATTCAGTAAACTCGGTGTAGCAGTGCACACTCACGTGCAAACATGGTAATTCCCATAGCATGCAAATTATGGCATACGTAGTTGAATTGTATGCTAATGAAGCAAAACAACATGGTGGAGTGATTCAACAAGCTTTAAATCAGCCATGTAGACTCTGAGCTTGTTTGCCCATGTATTCGCCAATGTATTCAAAGACTTTTCAAATACAACCATGGAAAGGAGTCTACACGGAATCAAGAGCAAGTAAAACTGATTAGATTTGAAAAGAACTGACCCTAACATGTAACAGCAGACACATTATGACATTATTAGACAGGGTGGGTGCTACAAAAATTATAGTAACAATAGCAACAATCCTTTTTAAGTGACATGACATAAATGCATCTTGCTCCCCACGAATATACTCATAACTAATGTAGACAGCTAAAAGTATAAACCCCATGAAACAGACTATTTATACTGTCATGTAAGCATATGCAGTATATATCTGACAGAATACAGTCAAATTTTATCAAAACCTGTATTCTTCTGTGCATATATATAGGGGCGTAATACCCTCCCTTGTGTGTACATTGGGTTCCCTTCAGTTCACCTGTTTACGTGGTTACTGACCATGTTGATTCAGGGCTGTCAGCACAGTGACGATGCAAATGAGGTCAAAACTCATTAGAATTGCGGACTGTCAAAGAATTATAACCATGTAGTATGTTCACTTTGTGTAGGCACTTCCATAGTGTTTGCTTTCAATGGATGGCAAAAGTGATTGATGACATCGGGGGGGGTGTCAGGTTGCACTTACACAGGTGTACATGTATGCCTGTGAAGTGTAAAGTGCATGTAAGCAATGCACAATTCACAAGTTGTGTTTCATCTTATTTATTGTTTGTAAAAATGTGTAATCTCTGTCCGATTTAAGTAATTGTAAAAAAATTTTTGTCATTGAGTGATGTGGCGCTTAACCTAATCACGGGAAATGGAGGAATGAATGGCAGGTTTCTCAGGACTTGCTACATAACTATTCCTGTGGCAGCACATTTATGTGTAGGGCTAGAGTATAGATGGTCCTGTGTTCTAGGACAGTGTCTGCAACCTTTCCTTCACTTTTTGAGCTCCATGTTTGCGCAATATCGCAAGAACAAAGGAAAGTAATAACAAGATTACCCGTGTTTAACTTATTTAAGCATAGGTGCATGAAGTGGTGTAGAGGTGCACATTGTGCACAAATGATCATCAATGGAGTTAATATACTCAGCAGCAGATTTCATAGGTGCTAATTACAACATAAACAGGTGATTTTCAGTATTGTGGAGCTATTAAACAAGCTATAAAGCATCCATGTAGCCTCTTTTCTGTTTTTTCCTGAATACTTCAATACTATGGGAGTAGAGAAAAGGAAATTTTACTCCTGAAATAAAATTGTGTCAACTGCTGCATTTGCAAGGTAAGTCCTGAACCTAGAATGTATTCTTTAATAATATTATGGCATGTCCTTGTATTCCTTAAATTTTGTGCAGTTATCAAGAAAATAGTAATAATTTCTACAAAAAGTACCTTAACATGTGACAGCAAACACTTATTTTACTTATAAGTGTCCATTACTAAGTTTTCCTTTTTCTTCTCATTTTTAATTACACTTTTTGCATGATGCTCCATATAGCACAAACAGTAGAAGAGGGGAACAAATCAATTTCAGGTTTGGCTGTGTTTATCTGGTTTGTGTGAAGTGCACCGTACCACCTAGGAAGCAGACAGCCAAAAACAGAAACCGTATAATTCAATGAATGCCTTTGGCCATTGTGAACACCCAGCCTGTACTACAGATGGTACTGGGTTCCAGTACAGAGTATGCAACCTTTGTTTTACTGCTGTGAAATTGCAGTTTACAGCAATGAAGTTCAACATGCACAATTATTTCCTCAACTTTCTTGTGGCAACAGATGTATGTGTAGAATTAAAATACAGCATATTCCATACAGTATTACTTTTACTGATAGAGCAATCTATGTATTATCACATTTATAATGAAATGTATTACTGCAGGTATACTGTGTGCTATAGTCCTGTAAATTTATTCCTGCTATCTGGACTGGCATAGCTTTAACTTTTTGCAAAAAACACATACACGAATGCCTATACATGCAATTCCATGCCACTGTTGTATTCTGCTTGTCAGACATTAGCAGTGCATCTCGTATTTATACACTGCTTACCTAAGCGCAAACAGGTGTAACTTACATGCATGTACACTTTGTTAACCATTGTGCAAATCCATTACTCACTGTGCTAAGTAACTGATTATATGATGCTTTCTTGTTTATTCTTCATTTCCTTTGTATGACATAAAACTACTTGTAGAAACATTGCAAACTAAGGGCATGATCTAACTATACATCATATATTTACAGTACATCCAAGTGTTGGCCCCCCACAAACACCAAGCCGTACAATCCTGAGATCTCAATATTTTTTCCTTACATATATCAACCATACTACAAAGTGTAATATATAATGTTGTGTGCTCCCTCATGGACAGGGCCAGTTGGTGGTGCTCACAACCTTGTTCTGCTAAACACAAACATCCAGCTGTGCTCAATCATGGTACTTGTGTTTTTAAACAGCTAGGCTTCTACACACCCTAGTGCTTTTACCCTACTGGCATCGTATGAAACTATGAATCTATGTGCCTGTGCAGGCTTCCCGGGTCTATATTATTTGAAAGAAAGTTAAAAATATCGATCACTGTAAACAGCAAAGATGCCTAACATTGAGTCCTGTATTGTGGGGGGCTGTGCCCCCCACACCTCCTGCTAATTATATATACCAACTCCGAGATCACACTACAGTTAGGAAAGGGCAAATTTCCCTATCTTCACTGTACCGTGATATCACAAAACACACATTGATGTCCAGCATTTCTGCCATTTACAGCAATCGATATTTTCAACTTTCATTCAAATAATATAGACCTGGCCTCCCAACCTCTTGTCCCCCCACATGGCCTGCTGAAGTAATCTACTATAAATTCACCTGCAATCTTGTATAAATTAGACTTCTGCCATGGTGCTTGTGTAAAGTACTGAGTTCTGTAGTCTGTGCACTTAGGTAAGGGTTCTGTTCTCACTGCAGTCAGCAGTGTGTGTGTGTGTGTGTGTGTGTGTGTGTGTGTGTGTGTGTGTGTGTGTGTGTGTGTGTGTGTGTGTGTGTATCTAGACAGAAGAGTGTGTATCATGAAGTTATTGTCACAATCCCATACACTGAAATTATTTTGATACTTACTCCTGCCTACAGATCCAATTCAGGTAGGACTCCCAACAAACATCTTCTCTCCAACATGCACTGCTGATCTTTATGTTAACCAGCAGCCACTTAAAAGTCAAAGTTGTGCCATGTTTCTTGTTTAAAGTACGGTGTTTTGTAGTCTGTGCACGTAGATAGTTAGGAGTTCTGTTCTCACTGCAATCAGCTTGGTATGTTTGTGTCCTACAGTTACTTCACCAATGGCATGGCTTGCCAGTATTTTGATATTTGCACACACCAACACATCCATTTCATTCAGCTCTTCTAACCTCTTGTCTCCCGCATGCCTGCTGATGTCATCCACTATAAGTTGACCTGGAGCCATTTAAAAGTAAAACTTGTGTCATGGCACTTGCATAAAGTATTGTGTTCTGTACTCTGTGTACCTATATTGGTAGTGGTTCTGTTCTCACTGCAGTCAAGTGAGTGAGTGTGTGTGTGTGTGTGTGTGTGTGTGTGTGTGTGTGTGTGTGTGTGTGTGTGTGTGTGTGTCTGTGTGTGTGTGTGTGTGTGTGTGTGTATGTGTGTGTGTGAGAGAGAGCTGTTATTTGACATTACAGACAGCATTTTACACTAGCACATGGGGCACTGTTATTATCATATGCTCAATAGAGAATGCTGATGTCCTTGGCTATATCAGATTACTTGCATATGCAGTCATCCCACTAGGGCATTATCAGACACTGACCTGGAGATCAGGCAGACATCACCTCATATGATACCAGACAGATTACAGTGACATGTCTTTTAATTTATCCATATATAGTATGACCTGGTTGTAGGCCCTGTGTTATCTTGATGTGAAAGGCCTGTGGTCTGTCGAACTGCTGCATGTGTCTGGTGAGGTACATGCAAAAGAGAGCAGCATACTGTATTACTGTTCTGATAAGACTTGACTACAGTGCTGTCATAAAATCCTATGATCTGAATGTGATGATGTGACTTATGATGTGCACCATATGTTTGTACTAGGGAATCATTAAAGAGAAAAGTTAGAAAGTAATGAGACACATTGCAGTTTCTGACTTCACAACCCTTACAAAAGAATACACTATGAAGTAGTGAAATGATGATGCTATCTAATGTATAACTTGGCAAGGCAGTTATAGGTGACAGGTATAATTGTCAGTTCAACAACAAAAATGCAGACATACTAAGCACTAATGCAGCTATATACCCTGTGCATCAAACACAAAGCTTTTGTATCCTTGAATACAAAAGAGAGAGAACAGGGATATGGCACAGTTACTATCACTTGCACAGGGTCGGTGAGTGCGTGTGAGTAAGAAAGGGAAGCAGGCAGACTGAACCATGTAACTGTTGTGTGTGTGTGTGTGTGTGTGTGTGTGTGTGTGTGTGTGTGTGTGTGTGTATGTGTGTGTGTGTGTGTGTGTGTAGGGGTCCTCCAGTTTTAAAGTGGTGTGTGAGAGTCTGCATGAACACAGCCAACCTCAGTGCTAGCTCTATGTCTTGGTATGTCAGAAAGGTGTGAGCTGTGCATGATAGGGTTGGCCGTTCATAGTTGTCACCACCCCCCCAACCACAAGAACTGGCTCTGCCAGGAGTTGCACTGACAACTCCACACCCAAGGTCAGATGTAAAGTTATTGATGTTTGCTGGATTAGCTCCCTTCACAGGAATGCCCAGGACCATGACCCCATGGCCTGCCATGTCTGGGTGTGGATAGTGCACTCACTGATGGTGCAGTGGAAGTAATGCACTAAGGGAACAGAATCAGGCACGACCATGCTGGCTATCAGCAGATGTTGTGGCTGACCTACACCTACAAGGATGCTGTTCCCCTCCCACCAGATGTTCTGTCACAAATATTGCTTGTTACAATGCATCATTCATCCGAGCCATTGCATCAGCAACACAGTGGAGGCAGTCATGCATTTCAGACTGTGCCACATGTACAACCCTGAGCATTTGTCTGGAGCACCTTTCTGAATGTGCCTGTGCCTCCATGATAGCCCTAAACATAAGTTGAGTGACATGGGAAAAGACACCTACATCAGGTGGAGGAAGGACACCAGGCCCCCTCCGAGCACCCCTATCAATCCTCCTGTGTGGTACCTTGCCCACACTTTGGTTATGGCCAGAGACAATAGGCACTGAAGCTGCAGTAGCCACACTTCCCTGGTCTATATCCTCATCCTCCACCTGTCCAATATCTGTGGACTTAGTGGACTGGGTAGGTGTAGACCTACTGACTGTATCCAAGGAAAATAAAGGGAGGTGGCTGGATGTCAACCACTGTATTAGATTCAGCCTCTGCACCCCCCTGACTGTGCCTCAGTTTGACCACCATCATTATCAGTGTCTGTTGAGAAACTGACATCATGTGGCACAGGCCCACATTCCCACTGTCATGAACACCTGTGATAAAAAGGAAGAAACACAAGAATACATTAATACCTGCACTACTGTGGTGCAATATATGTTAAACAACTAACATTTCTGCCACTATTACAGACAGGACAGCAATATATACAACAGGCCTAAAATGACACATAATGATATTTCTTTAAATTAGTCTGCAGTACTGACATAAATTTATTTGGCTTACAATCTGCAGAAGGCATATTTTACTTGATTACTGATGGTCCTGAAAGAAGTTAAGCAAGACATAAGGGCAGCATCATCATATTTAACAGTAAGACAGGAGGTAATACATGTACTCCTCTATATCTGCATTAACTCTATTTCAACAAGAGCAGTGCTGACAACTCCAAACTAAGCTTATTACTGGTCATCTAACAAAGATTACCTAGAAGTTCCTGTTGGGACTCAGAAGGAGTGCTGCTCACGTCAAGGACATACAGTGGTCCACTCTGCTGTGAGCTCTCATCATGGAGGATAGTCACCAGGAACTCTTCACTAAAGGTAGCAGGCCCTCCACCGGTTACCTTTTGGTCTCAGGCAAGTGCAGCTGCTCGCCTCCTCTGTGCAGTAGCAATCATGCCAGTGGCCATGAGTGAAACCTGTTCATAGGTTCATTTGTGGCCATTCACAGAACTGATGTTCTTAACAACATGCTGCCATAATTTTAGCCTGTGTGCCATATTGGACCATCCCTTTCCCAGCAGAAATGGCTGATGTTGTCAGAGAATGTCAATAATGATGTTTTCTGCATCACTGAATGGGAGTCTCCACTTCAATGACACTGTTTATGTCCTAAAAGACAACAGAATGATAATACACATACGTATCACATAACTGAAAATTAACTTTTTCCAGATAAAACAGTAAAGGTAGCCAGTCAGCATTACCCACTGGAAAAAACATTAACCAGTCTACAGATGTAAAATACTAACAACAGGCAGGATGCAAAACAAGGAGAGTAGCAAGAGAAACATACCCTTGTTTGTGCCATAGCAGTAACTCAGCTGTGCTCTCCCTAAAAGAATAGTCCATTCTAGTTTGTGACATAACAGTAACTCTTCTTTTTTGTCCCCCCCCACCCCCAAAAGAACAGACAAATGAACCATGTTGCTAATAAAACATCTTTGAAATGATAAAAGTGCTTTCAAAGGACCTATCCCTGAAACATTTGTACATATTTATCACACAGCATTCTATTTTCATGTATTATAAATTGTGTGTACCTCTGAAGTGGCTTGACAAACAAGGCCATAAATACAGATAAAAGTGTAATAGCCTTTGTTTCACATTATTCATAAATATATTCCAACATACGTGTTATGTAGGTAACAAAAGTGGAGAATACCTGCTGGAGTTTTGTACTCCTCTGTAAAGATATCTTGTGAAGAAATACACTTCTGTGAAGTCCAGCAAATATGTAGCAAGTGTCCTCACCATCGGTTTGGCTAGCTACACTTTTACCTTTTTATAATGGAGTAGATTATCAATGGATTGCATTTGTCTTAGCCTGTATTTCAGAGATTGTAATTATAGCATAAGCAGCTGAATTGCATGCTAATCAACCAATCTGGTAGAACTATTCAACAAGTTATAAAGCATCCATGTAGACTTCATGCTGGTTTTTCCTGTGGATTTCAAAAGTTGTGGCGTACAGACAAAGAAAGTCTACACAGACAGAATGTGAGGAACGGCTGAGCTGCTTAACTCCATTTGTATTGGCTAGAGGCTGCAGGCAATGCTGCTGCTGCTTCCAATAGGCCTAGGCCAAGACAGAGAAGAGTTTTCATGCTACATTTAACTTATCACAACAGACACAACATGGACATTGTAGAGTGCAACAGAGTGGACAGGGACACACTACAGGAACTCTCCAACCTCTGCCAGCCTCAGTTCAGAGAAAGAGCCTTTACCTCCCCATGTATTGGCTGTGCACTGCTTGCATCACAGTCAGCCCTGAACTAAAACTGTGGAAACTGCTGCATTTACAAGGTAGGTCCTGAATATGTACTGTATTCTATAATAATATTATGGCATGTCCTTGTCTTTCATCACTTTGTACAGTAAGCAAGTAGATGGTGAGAGATTTGTACGGAAATTAATGTAACATGTGACAGCAGAGAGTTATTTGACATGTATGTATCCATTAGCAAGTGGTAGGCCTCATACATCAAAGATTCACCAGTCCTACCTCTCCAAAGTACTGATGATCACTACATGCCCTCAGTTTAGCACCATATGTTTGTAAAGAGAAATCATTACAGAGAGAACTCAGACAGTAATGTGACACATTGTAGTTTTGAATTCACAACCCTCACAAGATTAAACAGGCAGGAAGAAAAAACAAAGAGAGCAACAAGAAACATATCCTTGTTTGTGCCATAACAGTAGCTCAGCTTGGTCCCCCCTTCTAAAAGAACAGTTTACACTTGCATGTGCCATAACAGGAACTCACCTTTGCTCCCTCACCAAAACAGCAGTCTATGTTTGTTTGTGCCATCCAACCTGCCCTTCATTTGATGATAACTGCATATCATAGTATTCCTAGTTAATATCCTCACATATCTTAAGGTAAATGATATAGACTGGCTTGCACACTGTATGTCTCTGAGTACTGGTCAGATAACTGATGAATGACCAAGAAACACTGACATAACAGGTTGTGTGATCACTAGTGCTCTACATCCAAATATATTAAATATAATAAATGCACAAACAGCAGTCTATGCCTCGATATCAGTGTACATTCCATTGCATATAATTGTGTGAGGAATTACTTAATTTCATTACTTCATTTCTTTGCTGTAAAGTGTTTGCATGGCAAAGATGGATTAGACACCCATCCTGTTTTTCTGAACATGCAGTGGAGTGAGATTTGAAGTCTACTGTGCATGTCATATTTCAGATGTCCTCATTTCAAGTAGTTCTCCTATTTCTCAGTTGTTTTCTTTTTTTTCTTTTTTTTTGTTAGATATGCTCATCTGCTTTATGTGTAGAGTGGCAGTGCACACACTGTATGAATGGACCACCAAGTTAATTTTTTATTTTTTGTTTTTTTCCCACAGCACAGCAGGGTAGGCTTGGCCCACAGGATCCAAATACCCCCAGTCCACTGGCTACTGTAACAAGGCCCAGCACATCTGGAATGCAAACTGGTAACACCCCCACCCCCCTTTTACCCCTGCACTACCTGGCCCCTCATGTAGTTCTGTCCTGCAGAATAGGCCAGTAGTTCTCTCCAGGTGCAGTGCCAGAGGTGGTGATTTTATCACCCATAATGAACTGCCAGGGTCAGTGATATTGTGCTCCACACAGTTGGTACACGCCTATGCCAGATAGAGACACTGCTGTCCATCCTGGTTAAAACACCTGAAGGAAACACAGAGATTGGGCACTGCAGCCAGTGGCACAGTGAAGTGAAATTGATGACAGTCCATTGGGTGAGGACTTGATTCTCATTATCACCCAGCTTGACATGTATGGGACATCAATTTCCTCACCCTCTCCCCAACTATGATGTTCACCCACCACTTGTGTCCTTCACCATCCCTGTTTCTTGTCTTGTTTGTCCTCTCTGTCTGTGAGTGCTTCCTCACCTGCCCAACTTACCTGACCCAGACATGCCTAAGTCCCTTCACCCACCAACATTCTTCTCTCTCTCAAAAAAAGGGCACCTGTCCCAAAAAAAAATTCATCCCATATATAGCTTTCCATTTTGAACACATGTCATCTTGACACACTTGATTCAGGGCATTTGGCTATACAACATGGTTGTGTTGTGATCCACCCTTTCTCTGCAGTTGACACTGCAAATTCAGCCAACTTTCTGCACATCTAACATTTTTTACTGATGAAGAAATTGATAGCTATGGTTCTTTCCTACATCCCTGCTGCACATTCCTGCCCTCCTTTCACTTTGTTCTCCCCCCTGCTAGCTCCCCATTGCACCAGTTTCCTGTCTTCCCATTTCATTTATTTAAAGCATAATTGTGTGATTGTGCACATCATGCACCAACTCAAAGAAACGCTGAACAGCAGCAATATAAGTAAATGTATTTAAAAGTATCATACATACTTATATAATTACTACTTGCACCAGTATTCAAACTTAGTTGCTGTTTATAATATTCATTTATTCAATAAGAACAGTGAAATTAAATATTTAAATCCTGCTTTATGCTAATAAGGTGATGGTATGCAATGATCTGTTAAAGTGTCTACAACAAGAACAGAACTAGGAAATGGTGGTGGCGACCTTAATACAGTGCCGCTTAGCAGACATAAGTCACAAATATCACAGAAACAAATGTATGTTGTTATGATTAACAAAATGGTTAGGAATGTCTCTAACCCATGAGGCACTTTATAACTTTTCTAACCATGCATTTCTGTGTAATATACAGTAATACCTACAAAATAAAATGAGTTATAGAAATTAGACAACTTCCAGACCTAACTTATTTTTTCTACTTACATTGCATTTATGACCTGGTAATAGCACTGGATCTCTTCCAGATCTTGTAGGATGTGGAGTTTCTTGATTAGGCTACTAGCAGTGAAGTAAAATCTTAAGGTTGCTTGAATACTTTTTCACTATATTGTTAGTTTTGTTTTTCTGGCATTACCTAAAAAGGTTCGGGGGGGGGTGGATAAAGTTTTACCCAATAGTGGGAAGCATAGGTACAAGATGTGCACCCCCTCCTTGGCAAAGAAATGTGATCTGTTGACCATATCCTGCCATGCTGACAGGTATCTGATCACACTGAGGTAACACCAGAAACTAAGCAAATTATTAAAATCAATCATGTTATGTGCATACTGTGGCATCATTCTTGGTGAAGGTAAAATGCTGCTCAATTCAAGGTTCATACATGCCTGTGACACATATTCTGAGAGATCCATTATGTTTCTTGTCATAGAGAAGTATGGGTTAGGTTACTTGCACCCACATGGACTATGATAGTGGTAACTGATGTGTGGTGACATGAATGCGTGCATGATATTGCGGATCCTAGCTCCAGATAGGCACCTAACAGTTCTCCTTGTCTAACATAGTAAGTGGGATATCTGTGTGTCTTATAATGGATTCCCCAATGACAAGAGTATTAGGCAAAGTATGTGCTTCCCTTGTGGGTTTTGCTCGTGGATGGCCATTGGGTGTAGGCTTATGTGAGATTCTCGATGTTTCTTTTTGTATGTTTTAATCACTGCAGAAGGGCAATGTTGCCATTAGACAACTCTGGAGGTCTTTCATACTTGGGGAGGTTTTTGCTTGCCTCATCATAAGACAATCTGTGTGTGTGTAGTGAGCAGTATATGTGAAGGATGTCGTGCTGGTATTCTTGACAACTTCGCTTGTATGAGATGTTTGCCTTCAAGGAAGTTTTGTATTTACATCTCTTGTGTACTGTGTTATGTACTTTAATGATTAACTGGTTGTCTGAGAAAATGAGACAATTGCTACATTGCCTTAGGATGCCCATATCTACCAAGCTAGCCAAAAAGATATTAGGAAATTTTATGTTATTCAGTCCTTCAGTAGGGTGGGCTGTTTAGCATTAAGGACTGGAATTTAACAGGGGTCTCCTAGGGTAGTTTCTGGGGTTAAGGGAAAGATGTTTGTATAGTACTAGGATATGGTAGTGCTAATTCACTGCACAAGCTAGCAGTTTTAATCTTAACCTCACATAATGCCACATTTTTTAACAGGCTTCTGACCAATCCTAACATTATAGTGAACTTTTATTGTCTAGGCATTTGCTACAATAAAGAACACTACAAACCGCCACTGCACAGGGGTCAGCTCCTTGGAATCTGTCTTGGTTTATAGTAAAGAAAAAAGCTTGAAAAATGAATCCCATGCCCTCTAGCCAATAAATGACCACACTTTGAGGTTTACTGAAGTGCTTCCCAACTCATTGAGGCCAAGTAAACACTTTATGCCACAAGATGGATGATCCTTGAATTTCTTACTGTAAAAGCACAGCAATAGTCACTCTCAACTACAGATTAAACAATAATCCTCTACCAAACAACTAAGTTCCTGGCAAATTAGCCCTTCTGTAAGGTGATCTGGAGGCCAGCTGAACTAGAAAAAGCCAGCAAACAGAGAAATGGTGAATTTTGTCAGACAAATAAATACCTTAAAATTCCAAGAAAACAGTAGCCATCATTATATAAATCAAGTGCAAGTACAGTAAATACAGACTGTATGACACTAGTTGTATCCTACAGATGGCATGCTACTAAATTATCAAGGGTTGTACTTGATCGAGATCCAATGGGATAACTAAAATATAGGCAAGTTGGTGCTTTGTCAGTTCGTACTGAGGCTGACACTTGGTCCATGATTAATATAAGCAAACAGTGACTGAGGATGGAAAACTGTTTCACTGTCAGCAAATACATGACAGAGAACTGTAGAGACCAGCAGAGTTCTGAAATTGTAGCCAGTCACAAGGAATGAACTGTTTTACTGGCTGATTTACTGAAGTGTTATGGTATATGGAATACATTCAAAGAGGATGCAGCATGTCAGTATGTTAGTGATAAGGACAGACTCAAGACAAAACAAAATAAAACATATCTTTGTTTCTTTGTTATTGCTATTGACTGTATAACCATTCTCCATTTTTATGAAATATGGTCAGTTTTTACAACCAGAAACATAGATCCACAAAGCAAAGCATGCACATACACACAAATGCACACATACATACAAACAATCACACACACACACACACACACACACACACACACACACACACACACACACACACACACACACACACGTATATATGTGTGTGTGTGTGTGTGTGTGTGTGTGCATGAAATATGTGTTTGCATGAAATACATTGAAATGACTGAAGTACTGAATGATCAACCTGCAAACATCAATGACGGTACATCAAGCATTGAAAACATTGAAACTTATCAGACTGAAATAGGCACAGACTGTCCTCTTCTAATCCACTAAGCCTACCATTAATTCTGGCCATGTTTTATCTGAATAGTGGTAATCTTACACACAGGATGTTTCTAAGTTTGGGAGTAACATTGAGGTTAAGGGAAGTGGCAGTGTTAGGGTTAGGGACAGCAGGTATTAGTCAGTTGGGCAAGTGACTTCAAGTCCATGATGAGTGGTCCCAACCCTCCTGGCTACCAGTTCTATCAAAAGTCACCAAATAGGCCTCTAAGTCTTTATTAGAATTAAGTGGCTATAATGAGGCTATCCTCTCATTTGTTTGGCTACTTTGTTGGCAGTAATGATTTTCAGGAACTACTTGGTGGTTTAAAGAACACGTACTTTGGAAAGAAATTAATACTAACTAGGCTAGTGCAGATTCACCTACCCATAAAATAAAACATCTCTGCCGTAAATAGTGAAAGGTGGAACATAAAGTTTTAAAAGTCATCACTTTATGGTTGTCAGGATAGCAAAACAGGTATTTCATAGTACTGAATGTCAGCTGTAAATAGAAAGTAAATATCTGTTTCTTCTTTTTTGTAGCCTGATTGGCTTACTCGTATAGACATATCAACAGTCACTTTAGAAGCAACCTTCTGCTTCTACTAACAGTTCTCTCACCAAGTCTGATTAGGCAATAGCTATCTGTAGCATTAGAAGCAAATACCATTTCACCAAAGCATAAGCAATTCGCTCTCCATTCTCTACAGCAGTCTAAACATGTAATAATTCACGTTATACAACGACCCCCCCGTTAATATTCAAAAAATGTGCATGCTGATTGGTCAGCATGCACATTGTAAATCTGAGTTATAGTAATGGAAAAAGGTCCAGTCGCCCGGACTTTTTCCATTACTATAACTCTTTTTTTTTTTTTACAGCAACGGAGAACGCAAGATCTCCATTGCTTCACACTGTCACGCTATGTTAAACTCATTTAACATAGCGAGACAGCATTAAAAAAAGCAACGGAGATTATCTGTTGCTTTTTTTAATGCTGTCTCGCTATGTTAAACTTGTTTAATATAGCAAGACAGTTTGTAAAAAGCAACGGAGATCTTGCTTTCTCCGTTGCTTTTTACAAACTGTCTCACTATGTTAAACCCATTTAACATAGCGAAACAGTTTGTAAAAAGCAACGGAGATCTTGCTTTCTCCATTGCTTTTGCCCACAGATCTGATGTACTGCATAGGCATACGCATGCGCAGTACATCAGAACTGCCACAGAATACGAGACAGCTGCGGAAGGGCAGCAAGGAGGCATTATACAATGCCATTATTTAAGAAAATTCATTATTTTTTTTCTTAAATAATGCCATTGTATAATAGCAATAACCCATTTCTGGGTGTGGGTAATGCTGGATTTACCCATGGTTGGCTTTGCTTGATCACACGGGCTTCGCCCTCATGACCAAACCATGCCAACCGTGGGTAAATCCAGCATTACCCACACCCAGGCGTGGGTTATTGCTATATTATACAACGACCCCCCATTAATGTTCAAAAAATGTGCACGCTGATTGGTCAGCGTGCACGTTGTAAATCAGAGTTATAGTAATGGAAAAAGGTCCGGTCGCCCGGATTTTTCCATTACTATAACTCTTTTTTTTTTTTTTTTACAGCAACGAAGAACGCAAAATCTCTGTTGCTTCACACTGTCTCGCTATGTTAAACTCGTTTAACATAGCAAGACAGCATTAAAAAAAGCAATGGAGATTCTCCGTTGCTTTTTTTAATGCTGCCTTGCTATGTTAAACTTGTTTAACATAGCGAGACAGTTTGTAAAAAGCAACAGAGATCTTGCTTTCTCCGTTGCTTTTGCCAACAGCTCTGATGTACTTGGTAGGCATACGCATGCGCAGTACATCAGAACTGCCGCAGAATACCAGACAGCTGCAGAAGGGCAGCAAGGAGGCATTATACAATGCCATTATTTAAGAAAATGAATTATTTTTTTCTTAAATAATGTCATTGTATAATAGCAATAACCCACTTCTGGGTGTGGGTAATTCTGGATTTACTCACGGTTGGCTTTGTTTGGTCACTCGGAAGAACCACACCAACCGTGGGTAAATCCAGCATTACCCACACCCAGGCATGGGTTATTGCTATAGTAACACCCACAGTTACTCTATCTCTCTCTTTCTTTTGTCTTTTGCTGCAGCTTTAGCAATTAAAGGTTTTTCCCCTTTTGGTTCTCATTCAAGCAAGTAAAATAGTTCAATAAACTGACAAGTGTTCAATCACTTCTTATCAGACTTTTTCCCCTAACATGATAAAACTCACATGAAGAAACAATAAGAAGAGGAACTTCTCTTTCAAAAAAATTTCCAAGGGAAAATGGGGAGCTCTATTAAAGAAAAAAGTTATTTCGTTTTCTGCCTCACTCAGTCCCTGGGTAAAAGCAGCAAGGCACATCATATACTAGAATGCCTAGAGGCTCAAAACTTTCAAATTCTGAAATAGTCATTTAATGCTTCTTCAGGCTGCATCACTGGCAAACTAGGAAAACAAACAAAAGGAAAAGAAATGGTTTACCAAGCCAGCTCCTGTGCAGAGCAAAAATCCTTGTAGCTTGCCTGAGACCAACAGCCCATTCCAATAAGCCAAAATCTGTTCCTTTTCCTCACCACTCCTCTGGGATTTGTGGTCTTTATTCTTCTCACTCTCTTGAGGTAGAAAGCTCTCAAAAGCAGAGCATCCCATCCTTGATCCAGGTTTGTCAGTCTGCTGCAGAGTGCACTCAAAGATAATGTTATATAGGTAGATGTAACTCCATTATATCTGATT